>NW_026868168.1:675661-841806 GCF_020745735.1 Hemiscyllium ocellatum | reverse complement strand
CAAATACCGCCTAATCAGTCCACTATCCATCATATGTAAAATGATAGAAGGTGTCATCAACAGTGCTATCAAGCGGCACCTGCTCAAAACTAACCTACTCAGTGACGCCCATTTTGGGTTTTTCCAGGGTCGCTCAGATCCTGAACCCGTCACAGACTTGGTGCAAATATAGAAAAACGAACTGAATTCCATCCCTAGGCATCAAGGCTGCATTCTGCCAAATGTGACATCAAGGAGCCCAAGCAAAAAACGATATCGCGGACCAACACTCCATTATTGGAGTCATACCTGACAGATAGGAAGATGGTCATTGTTGTTGGAGGTCGGTCATCTCAGCTCCAGAACATCTCTGCTGTAGTCCCTTCGGATAATGACATCGGTCCAAACACCTTCAGCTGCTTGAATAATGACCTTCCTTCCATCATATGGTCAGAAGTGGGGATATTCGATGATGACTGCACAATGTTCAGCACCATTCGCAAATGTTCAGGTACGAAAGCAGTCCACGCCCAAAGCAACAATACTTGGATAATATACAGGCTTGGGCTGGCAAGTGGTAAGTAACGTTTGCGCCACATAAATTCAGACAATGACCGTCATCAATAAGATACAATATAACCACTTTGTATTCAGCAGCATTATCATCACTAAACTCTCCCACTATCAATATCATGGGGGTATCATTGGCCAGAAACTCAACTGGACTCGCCACATGAAGATAACAGCAGATCAGAGGCTAGGAATACTGCAGGGATAACTCACCTCCTGACTACCCAAAGCCTGTCCATCATCTACAAGGCACAAGTCAGAAATGAGATGGAATATCCTCACTTGCCTGAATAGGTGCAGCCCCAACACTATTAAAGAAGATTGACACAATCCAGGACAAAACAGCCCAATTGATTTGCATCACATCCACAAGCATTCACTCCCTTCACCATGGTCACTCAGGAGCAGCAGTGTGCACTATCTACAAGACACAATGGAGGAATTCCCCAAAGATCCTCAGACAGCTCCTTCGAATGTCACGAACACCTCCATCTGGAATGACCAAGGCAGTAGACGTTTGGGAACACCACCACCTTCAAATTCCTCTCCAAGGCAGTCAACATCCTGATTTGGAAATGTATTGCCGTTCCTTCACTGTTGCTGCGTGAAAACCCTGGAATTCCCCCTTTAATCACTAGTCGGTCACTGCACAGCAGGTGGATTGCAGCAGTTGGAGAAGGCAGCTCAGCACCACCTTCTCAAGGGCAACTGGGGACGGGAAAGAAATGCTGGGCACATCCAGCGATGCCCACATCCAAAAAAAGACCTTTTTAAAAATAGTCCCAAGTTGAGCATCTCGAAAGGACAGATTATCTTATTTGAACACGAACAGGAAAGCAGTGTTTCTAATATTGAACATTTCAGACTTTTCTGTTATTAGAAGGGTGTTCAGTATTCGATGCCATATTGTTGCTGAGTGCTGTAATAAATTGCACTGTTTTGTTTAAATCAACAATACTGGCGTAACAGGATCAATCCTTCGAAAATACCAGACAGAAAATGACAATCATCGTAGAGAGAATGTACTCCCGCCAGATAAGGCTCACTGAGAGCAGCTCATATTCAAATTATTAATGGAATACTGGCTGACACTGAATCCTCCCACCGTCCATATCACAGGGGTTACCATTGACCAGAACGTGAAGTCAAATCAACATACAAATATAAGGGTTACAAGAGCAGGTCAGAGACTTAGAAGTCTATACTGAATAATAGACACTATGACCTAAACGGCATGAGATATGACAATAGATTTAGGCCTTTCAGAAAATTCCTTCACTTTGGTACTGTGCCATTTTGTCATTGTCTCTATGAAAAGTGGAAATATCTTCTACACACTGACTGTATCAATCTTTGCAGTAATCCATTAGTTTCAATCAGACCCCCCACCACCCCACCCCCCACAATTTTTCTAAATTCCATCGAGTACGCACATTGCGGCTCATATGACAAGCCGTCATCCCCAGGATGGATCACCTCCAACACTAGCAGATCTTTCTCCAGAGATAGTGTCCAAAACAGCTCACAACTGGCCAAATACTGTCTGTCCATAGCCCATTACATTCTCAGCACTATGTCTCCTGTCTTGCATTCTTGCTGTCTTGAAATGAATGCAAACATTGCTTTTGCTTTCCTAACTGCCAACTGAACGTTAGCCATGAGAGAGGACGAGTGCTTCAAAATTCTTTTGTGCTTCAGATTTAATGGATCCTATTGGAACATAGTGTCTCCTCTATTCCTCCTACCAAAGTGCATATTCTCACACGTTTCCATATTGTGTTCCATCAGCCACGTGTTTTCCCACAGTCCTAAACTGTTCAAGCCTTTCTGCAGCTTCCCCACTTCCTCAGTGTCATCTGCAAACTTAGCAAAACTGACCTCAAGTCCTTTGTTCAGATTGTTCATATACAATATATTTCCTGGTTCCCTCAGGACCGTCCACCATATAAAAGTCACAACAGTCAAAGTGCTTGACTCCATTCAGGTTGAAGCAATGGCTTGACTTGAATTATACCTGTAATGTCTTCAGTCCCTGCACCACTGACTCTCAGTAGGAGCACACCCTACCCCCTTTTGTTGTGAGTTTACTTCATTATGGCGCAGAATCACAGTCTATTGATGTCACTCTGTCTCAACACTAACTGAGTGGTGCTCACACCAACCATGTCACTGTGTATTGATAACGATGGAGGGAGGTCGGTGAGGGTATGTCTATGATGAATAACTGTGTGACTGCCAGGCTGAAACCTGCCCCGACAGCCTCGGATGTACTTGTGCCCACTCTTACCGCTGCAGACATGATCAGTCTTCCTGCAAGTCAGTCAAGGAAAGCGCCGGGCCTGGATCGTGTTCCCGGCTGAGCACTCAGATCTTGTGAGGGCCAACTGGCAGAGGTATTCACATACATATTCAGCCTTTCCCTCCCACAGGCTGAAGTCCCAACCTGCTTCAGGAAGGCCAACAACAACCTTTTATGTGAGAAAGCTCATGCTTTAATGACTTAATGATTACCGCCCCGTGGCTGTAACCTCAATAAATATAGAGTTATTTGAAAGGCTGGTTATGGCCCACAGCACCTTCAATCTCCCAGCCTGACTTGAATTCCTATAATATGCCGACTGATGTAACGGGTCCACAAAAGATGCCGTATCCCGAGCCCTGCACTCATCCCGAGGACATCTGGACAACAAAGTCACCGACACCAGACTCCTGCTAATTGACGACAGCTCCACCTTAAACATCATTACCCCTCCAGACTGATCTCAAAATTCCATGACCTTAGTCGTGGTCCACTCTCTGCAACTGGATCCCCGGTTTCTGACCCACAGACCCCAATTATGGAAGGTAGGTATCTGCATCACCGCCACAATAACACTCAACACTGGAGCTCCTGGCGCATGTGTCCTCAGCCCCCTACTGTACTCCCTGTACACACACAGCTGTGTCCTCAGCCCCTACTGTACTCCCTGTACACACACAACTGTGTCCTCAGCCCCCTACTGTACTCCCTGTACACACACGTCTGTGCCCTCAGCCCCCTACTGTACTCCCTGTACACATATGGCTGTGTCCTCAGCCCTCTACTGTACTTTGTGTACACACACGGCTGTGTGCTCAACCCTCTACTGTACTCCCTGTACACACACGGCTGTGTCTCTCAGCCCCCTACTGTACTCCCTGTACACACACAACTGTGTCCTCAGCCCCCTACTGTACTCCCTGTACACACACGCCTGTGCCCTCAGCCCCTACTGTACTCCCTGTATAATCACGTCTGTGCCCTCAGCCCCCTACTGTACTCCCTGTACACATATGGCTGTGTCCTCAGCCCCCTACTGTACTTTGTGTACACACACGGCTGTGTCTCTCAGCCCCCTACTGTACTCCTTGTACACACACGGCTGTGTCCTTATCCGCGACTGTACTCCCTGTACACCAAGAAATGTGCCTCAGCCTCCAACAGTATTCCCTGTACACACACAGCTGTGTCCTCAGCCCCTACTGTACTCCCTGTACACACACGTCTGTACCCTCAGGCCCCTACTGTACTCCCTGTACACATATGTCTGTGTCCTCAGCCCCCTACTGTACTTTGTGTACACACACGGCTGTGTGCTCAACCCTCTACTGTACTCCCTGTACACACACGGCTGTGTCTCTCAACCCCCTACTGTACTCCCTGTACACACACGGCTGTGTCCTTATCCGCGACTGTACTCCCTGTACACCAAGAAATGTGCCTCAGCCTCCAACAGTATTCCCTGTACACACACAGCTGTGTCCTCAGCCCCCTACTGTACTCCCTGTACACACACTGCTGTGCTCTCAGCCCCCTACTGTATTCCCTGTACACACACGGCTGTGTCCTCATCCCCGACTGCACTCCCTGTACACCAAGAGATGTGCCTCAGCCCCCATCTGTACTCCCTGTACACACACATTAGTGTCCCTCAGCCCCCTACCGTACTCCCTGTACACACACAGCTGTGTCCTCAGCTCCTACTGTACTCCCTGTACACACACGGCTGTGCCCTCAGCCCCCTACTGTACTCCCTGTACACACACGGCTGTGCCCTCAGCCCCTACTGTACTCCCTGTACACATGGCTGTGCCCTCAGCCCCCTACTGTTCTCCCTGTACACACAGCTGTGCCCTCGCCCCCTACTGTACTCCCTGTACATATATGGCGGTGTCCTCAGCCCCCTACTGTACTTCGTGTACACACACGGCTGTGTGCTCAACCTCTACTGTACTCCCTGTACACACACGGCTGTGTCTCTCATCCCCCTACTGTACTCCCTGTACACACACGGCTGTGTCCTCATTCCCGACTGTACTCCCTGTACACCAAGAAATGTGCCTCAGCCTCCAACAGTATTCCCTGTACACACACAGCTGTGTCCTCAGCCCCCTACTGTACTCCCTGTACACACACTGCTGTGCTCTCAGGCCCCTACTGTACACCCTGTACACACACTGCTGTGCTCTCAGCCCCCTACTGTATTCCCTGTACACACACGGCTGTGTCCTCATCCCCGACTGCACTCCCTGTACACCAAGAGATGTGCCTCAGCTCCCAACTGTACTCCCTGTACACACTCAGCAGTGTCCCTCAGCCCCCTACCGTGCTCCCTGTATACCCACGGCTGTGTCCTCAGCCCCCTACTGTATTCTCTGTACACGCACGACTGCATCCCTCAGCCTCCTACTCTACTCCCTGTACACACACGGATGTGTCCTCAGCCCCCTACTTCACTCCCTGTACACATATAACTGTGTCTGCAGTCCCCTACTGTACTCCCTGTACACACACGATTTTGTCATCAGCCCCCTACTGTACTCTGGTACACACGTGGTTTTGTTGCCAAATTCTAAACAATGCTAACTGTACGTTTGCTGATGACATCACCAAAGCAGGAGGGATATTAAACAACGATGAGCCTGAACATAGAAAGGAGATAGTGGGTTTGGTGGCATGGTGGAATGATAATAACCTCCCTCTCAAATTCGGCAAAAGTAACTAACTGATCATTGACTTTAGAATGAAAGGAGGGGAACATGCCACTATCTCCATCAACGGTCGAGACAGTGCAGAGCGTCAAGTCTTTCGGAGTGATGATAACTGGCAACCTACTTTGGACTTCTCACATAGGTGTGACAGTCACGATGGTGCAAAAACTTCTCTCCTTCCTCACTTGGTTCAGAATATTTAGCATGCACTAATTCTACAGATGCGCTATTGTGAACGTACTGTCCGGGTGCATGATGGCTTGGAACGGCAACACTCTGCCCAGGAACATCAGAAACGACAGAAGATTGTGTTCACAGCCCAGACTGTGACAGACTGCAATTTCCCGATCTTTGACTCTATTTACACGGCTTGTTGCTGCAGAAAGGCTGCCAACACCTATCTTCTGTCTTCTGTTTCTTTCCCTGAATCTATTATCTTCCCTTCTCCCTGCCCATGTGACTGTTTATTTCCTTGTTTTGTTTCCTTTCCCTCTTTGACTGACTGTCCATCTGTTTCCCTCGCTGTGTTCTTTTTCTCCTTCCTTTTGTTTCTGTCTCTTTCTCCTTCGTTGTTATGGTGATGGCTTCTCTATTCATTTGAAGCAGCTGATGGCTCATTGTTCAATGTTGGCAATACAATACACTCAACAAGGTTTTGGTATAGAGGACATGATTTAAAATAATCAGTTAAATTTCAATTGTTGTCAAAAAAGCAACTAGAACTTGGGTATCCATTTAGCAGTCAATTGTTACATCTAGTGCTCTGTATACTGGCACATCTCCCAGTGCTCTGTATACTGGCTACGCAAAGCATTCTATTCGGCTGCATAATGACCTCACACGGTAACTGCTCTGCCTAGGACCATAAGAAACTACAGACGGTTGTGTGCACAGCCCACACCATCACGGAAGGCAACCTTCCGTCCATTTTATACTTGATATTGTCGCAGAAAGGCTGGCAACATCAAAGATCTCTCCCAAACCGGTAATGATCTCAGGCAACCTCTTCCAACAGGGACAAGACACAGAGGCTTGAAAACATCCTCAGGAACACTTCCTTCCCTACCATTATTAGACTGACAAATTGACATCTCTCACTTTTCAAATATTATTAATCTTTCTAATGTCGATCTTACTTTGCCCACCTCCTGTGAGCTGTAACCTTGTATGCCTTACTCTGTCCAAGGACCCTGTGATCTCTGTTTTCTTGTTTAGGGTCATTTACCTGCACTACAATAAAAAACAAACCTTTGCATTGTACACTTGACTAAAATAAATGAAACGAAATAAGATCAAACATGTGGAGTGCAGTGGCTCAAGGTCATCTCAAGGGCAACTGGAAAAATGAACGAATGTTGCCCCAGTCAGAGATACCCATATCTAATTAATGAATATAAGAAGATGACCACACTTAGGGAGGACAGACAGAGGGAATGAAATCGCTTTAAACATGATCTTAGATATATACAGGTTTCCCTCACTATTTGTAAGTAGACTGTCCTCCGAAACCGTTCGCAAGGTGATATGGTGTAAAGTGCAGTAGCACTGATTTATTTTGGGAAAATTTCGCCTTTCTTCGTAAAAGTGACAATCCTGTTTGAATTTCGTTTGGTTAGTGAAACAAGCTCCTAATGTAAGTCATTTGGAAGGGGAAGTGGCAAAAATCGAGCTTTTGAAAAGCGGGGGATGACCTGTATTTACATGGGCATGTTATTCAGGAAGATGGGAAAGGCGAAAAATAAATGAGGTGAATGTCTCGTTTTATTTCCAGCCCATCTGATCATCATTTCCTTTGTTTTCTCTTTTTCTTCTGTATCTCTCTTTCTCTGTTGAACCCCTCCTTCTGTTCAAAGCAAACTTCACTGTCAACGGTATTAATCACACTCCTTTCCAGCTACTTTCAGTTCAGGAAAGTTTCCCATCACTTTCTGTTCATTTCTTTGCATTTCTTTCTATAATTTCAGATTTTCAGCATCTTCCTTTATTTGATTTCACCTTCAATTTTCTTAATTCGTGGGATGTTGTCATCTCTGTCAAGTGTGGCATTTGGTGACCAACACTAGTCGCCCTGACTCTGAGGCCATTCCGCAATATAATATAAAGTTAAGCGTGTTGCCATGGGTCTCAAGTAACATTTAACCCAGATTTCATCACCGAGGGTGATCAGTGAAAGAAGAAGGTTTTCAGACAAAATGTTGCTTTTATTTTTCTTTTTCATGAAATTCACCTTTATTCCAATGCTTATCATTTTTATTTATGGTCTGTCATCAGCTGTGGTATGACTTGAAACAAATCACTTGAAACAATATCTTTCGTTTAATAGGCTTTGCTCCTGAATTACAGCCAGCGGCACTCCTACATTCAAACATTGTCCTAATCATGAAGTAACATCCGAGACAAGAGGAATTTTGTGATTGAAATATTTGTATTTGAAAAAGTGGTCAGAAGAGACCTTGAAACATTAAGTCTGAATTTAACCAACGTGCAGCCAATGGTTTGTTCAGCAACAGCACTGACACAGATATGAGGATTGAGGATATTAGGAGCTGGTAATGGAAAGGTTTGGTGACAGAGAGAACACGAGACATAAACCGGTTCAGGGCAAAAAATTACCTCGAGGTTGTGCACAGTTTTGTTCGCAGATGTTTGTGAGGTAGTGGTCTGCAATTCATGGGTAATGAATGGAGACTGCAATTGAACCTGAAGACAATAGTTTCTTTCTCTGACAAATATAGATAACAGGATTTGCAACGAAGTTCAAATAGGTTAGTAGAACACCCTCCACCCCGCCCAGAATAATCGGCACTGCTGATATCCGATATGATGGAAATCCCCAAGAGGGGGAAATCTTGAAAAGACTCAAGGAAAACCTCCTCTCCATTGTTGTAATGTTCCAGTCCGCTATTCTCACATCCAGATCTATGCAGCTGTTAATCTCTGTTACTATTAGAGCTGAGGCATCTGTTACTACAGTGGGATCGAACACTGAATGAAGCCTCTTACGAACAGGAGAGGGAAACCGTCCAGTGACACAGTTACATTGCATGGAGACTCACATCAATCACAGTCAGAGCAAACAGTCCCAGCTTTTAATACAGCACATTCAGTTCACAATATAACTGGACTGGACTACATGTTGACATTGCTGGCTATTGGTCACATCCCCCATCACCAATTGCTCGAGTGATGTCAGTTGTGAGGGAGAATAAGAATATTTTCTTTTCGTAGGCGACATGATTCTGCTTTGTTGTCCGTTTACTATGTTGTAACCATCTCTCCAAAAATCCCTCCACCCCCCCCAAAAGAATCACAATCAGGATGTTGTTACTGTGCTGATCCCTCCTCCACTGGAACAAACACCAGCGAACAGACTGTTACTGGGCACAGCCGCCCTGAACATAGACAGGAAGTGTGGACTTCTCTAAATGTTCCTCTCACTGCTCTAATAAGGCAACTTTGGAACTTGCACAGGGAATATGCTTCAGTAATTTATTTATATAAATTGACAGACTCCTAAATGCAGTTTTATTTGGTGTAAACAGTATTTTTACGCATTTTGGCTTCAGTCCAACACTAAAAGTGTTAATTACAATGAACGTATTCATTTAAACTTATGAGTTAATAAGTCAGGTTCGAATGGACATGTTATTGGCTGGGTGATAGGGCGAAATGGGGGCAGTGGCTGTGGAAACTGCATGGGAAGTACAAAGATATTCCCCAATCATCATCCCTTTTTCTGACAGACAGAATTAAATCTAATGTATAACAAGGAAACAGCCAACATTTGGGTGATGCAATGCTGAATGGCAATGTGAACGAAAAAGATAATATTAAATGTGATAAAGTGAACTATATTTTATGTACGCACCATTTAATCATTGGGAATACAGATTGAGTAGGGTCACCGGGCCTGAAACATTACTTTTGATTTCTCTTCACAGATACTGCCAGACCTGTTGAGCTTGCCCTGTAAGTTTTGATTTTCTTTTTGTTTGAAATTTATTATATTGTTCATATCTGACAGGATACTTACAATTAAAAGCAGACACTAATAACAAAATGTGAAGGGCAATGGGAACAATATAGGAGACTAACAGTAGAGTTATAGTCATTCCAAGCTGGAAGAGACAATGGGCTGAGTTTCCCCCACTTTTGCTGTAAATAATTCTGTGATATGTAATCAAAGCCTTTGGAGAGCGGGTAGACAAGATTGTTCAACGAAGGTCACAGAGTGCTCCACCATCAATAATCTATTCCTATTATCTCATGAAATTTCAGCTGCCTCTAAAATGTATTTTTAAACAAAATGGAGTTTCTGAGATTTACAGGATCATCAGAAAAAATATTCTTTTTTCCTTTGATTCTTAAAGAAGAAACAGATTTCGGCCGTAATACAGGTGTCACAGACACAACAGCTATTACAGGAACAGGAAAGGACTACATTGTCCATATGTAACCAAGTTCAGCATGCATCCCTGTCAAGAAACATGAAATATAGTAATACTGAAACACGAAATACAAACAGAAAATGATGGTAGAAGAGCAACTGATGAGGAAGTATCTGCAGAGAGAAACAGAGTTAGCATATCGAATATGATGTGACACTGTTCTGAAAAAGTCATATTGAAATCAAAGGTTAATTCTGTGTATCCCTACTCCGAGAGTGTCAGGCCTGCTGAGTTTCCCTCTATCGATTCCTTTTTCTTTCTGAACTGTGACAAATTGAGTGATCTGAACGATATAAGCAAAGCTCTGTCTCAGTTGAATCTTGAATATTAGTTTATGGACATTAAATGAGAAATTACAAAGTTCCTATATTTGACAGAGCTCCAAATATCCATGACGTATTGCGTTGTGATACAAAAACATTGTGAGACATTGCTGAAACAAAAACCAAACTTGCTGCAAAAGGTCTGCAGTATCTGTGCAGAGAATTCAGAATTAACGTTTCTGATTCAGTGGCCCTTCCTCAGAACGGATGGTAGCCCTGAATATTGATTAATATACAGCAGAAGTTGAATAACTGTTCATGAAAACTGTTAGTAGCTAACAATAGGGTGTGAGTAATGGAAAGCCACGTGAGGACTAGGCCTGGTGTCTAGGTAGGGGGCATTGATGAGTTC
The DNA here is from genome assembly GCF_020745735.1 of Hemiscyllium ocellatum. Classification (NCBI taxonomy): domain Eukaryota; kingdom Metazoa; phylum Chordata; class Chondrichthyes; order Orectolobiformes; family Hemiscylliidae; genus Hemiscyllium; species Hemiscyllium ocellatum. The sequence continues at coordinate 831,124 of NW_026868168.1, read as the reverse complement.
AGTCCCTAAATTATTGACCATTATTTTGAGTCTGAATGACTGCAGGGTCCACCCGCGGAAAATGAGGTGTTGTTCTTCCAGCTTGCGTTGAAATGTCCTGGAACACTGCAGGAAGCCTGACACAGAGATATTGGTCAGGGAACAAGATAGAGTATTAAAGTGGCAGGCAACTGGAAACTCAGGGTCTTTTGCAGAGGTACAGCTTGGATATTCTGTGAAGTAGTCGCCCAGTCTACCTTTAGTTTTCCCAATGTAGAGCAGATCACAATGTGAGCAGCGAATGTAGTAGACCGGATTGTGGGAAATGTTGGCAGGATGCTGCTTCACCTGAAAGGTATGTTTGGCCTTTGGTTAGTGACGAGGGAGGAGGTAAATGGGAAATGTAACAACTCCGGCAGAGGAAAGTGAAGTGGACCTGTGGTGGGGGCTAGGGGAGGTGGTGTGTGTCTCTTTGTTGGGGGGAGGTGTGGGCAGTGAATAACGAGTGGACCAGAGTGTCCTGGAGGAGATGGTCACTTCAGAAGGCGGAAAGGGGAGAGGAGGCAAATATGTGTCTGGTGGTGGCATCTCACTGGAGGTGGGGGAATGCAGACTGATGATCTTCTGCATGTGAATGCTGGTGGGATGGTAGTTAAGGATCAGGGAAATTCTAACGCTGTTGCAGCAGGGAAGAAAGATGCTGAGGGTAGAAGTGCAGGAGGTGGGTCTGAACTGGTTGAGGTCCCTGTCAATAACAGTGCTGGGGAGTTCTCGGTTGAGGAAGAAGGTGGACATATCAGAGGCCACATTTTTGAAGTTGACATCATCAGAAGCAATGTGGTGGAGACGGAGGAACTGAGGGAATGGAATGGAGCCTTTGCAGGAAACAGAGTGTGAGGATGTATACTCCAGGTAGCGGTGGGAGTCGGTGTGTTACTACTGGATATCAGTGACCGGTCTATCCCCAGAAATAGAAGCAGAGATATCGAGTAAAGGAAGGGAGGAGTCAGAGGTAGACAGGTGAATGTGAGGGAGAGGTGTAAATTGTAAACAACGAACTTTTCCAATTCTGGAAAAGAAAGAGGAGCAGCAGCGATGATAATGTCTACATATTGGAGAAAGAGTTGTGGATGGGGGCTGGAATAGAATTGGAACAAGGAATGGTCTCCGTACCCCATGAAGGAACAGGTATAACTTGGGCACACATATTTATCCATGCACCCCCTCTGTATGGGAGGAGCAGACTGAAGCAATGGGTCTGCATGGGCAGTTCTGTTTGTGAATTTTCAGGAGGAGATAAAAGCAAACTCTGCTATCAGAGAACCATCAGTTTCGGGACTGTTAGGTTGGGGTGAGTGGTGGGGGGGAGTGTGGGGGGTGGTGTGGGCCAGTGAATGGGAATCTCCAGATGAAATGTAATCAGATTTAGTAAATAAAATGGCCTGATGTGCCATGGTAGAGTTATGGACCAGCAGGTGACATGTGGAGGGATCTGAGAGCTGGCACTCAGCCTCTGAAATGTAGCGGTGAATCCACCAGACTACAGCAGCACCACCCTTATCGGCACAGGCTGAAGCACTGGCTCTGTACTGTCATAAATACAGCACGATCTACATTAGTCCCAGTTTCCAAAATGAGGCCCATAGCCATGTATGTTATGGCACTTCAAGGGTACGACCACGTATTTATTAACTGTTGTGAGGTTACCTGCCCTCTCAGGAAGTGCATTCCTGATCCCAACAGGCTCTGGATGAAAACTAATCGTCAAATCCTCACTAAACATCAAACCCTTCACTTTAACATGGTACTCTCTTTTTCTTCGCCCTTTGACTGAAAGGAACAGCTGCTGTCTATCCATGCTGTCCATGCCCCTGGTAATCTTATCCTTCCGAAGCACATCCCTCTCAGCCTTCTCTGCTTCAAAGTAAACAACCCGAGCTGATTTACTCCATTCAATGGAACATCCTGGTGAATCTCTACTGCACCCTACCCAGTGCAAACACATACTTCCTGTTTTGTGGCTCCCAGAACTGTACATAGTATTCCATTTGGCCTCACCGAAGTTTCACATAGCTCTTGTAATCTGTGCCTCCATGAATAAAGGCTATGGTCTTTATGGTCGCTATGCTTTGTCAACTTGTGCATTAACGTGTTTAATCACATTCAGGGATGTTTCCAGCACCTCTGAGCTTACTAGTGTGCTGCTATTCATTGAGTCCTCCCCTGGTTGGTTCCTTCTTCCAAAGTACATCACCTCATATTTATCAGGGTTACATTCCATTGGCCATTAATCCACCCATTTGATCATTCCATCAGTATCTTCCTGTAATATAAGGCCTTCCTCCTCACTGCCAAACAACCAGCCAAACTTTGTGTCAAACGCAAACTGATTTATCACACTCACCCTAACACCCTCCAAATTCACAGCTGCATCATTTATGAATGCTACAAACAATTAGGTTACAAATCACACAACACCAGGTTATAATCCAACAGTTTTATTCGCACGCACTAGCTTTCACAACGCTGCTTCTTCATCGCGTGATTATGCTGTTCGAAATGTCGTTCTTAAATAAACAATTGGACTATCATCTAGTGTTCTGTAAATTTTTAACTTTGTTCAAGCCAGTCCAAGACTGGCATCTCCGAATCACAAATAATATGGGACACAGCATTGATCCCTGTGGTACACAATTGGATACTGGTCTCCACTAAAACCAACAGATTTCTAGCAGCAGACCATCTGTCTCCTATCACTACGTTGATTTGGATACAACTTGGCAAGTCACTAATGAGTCCTACCTTTTCCCTGGTTATTCTGCTCCACTTGACGTACCTGTAGAATATTTGGGGATTCTCCCTAATCTTTTCTGCCAGCAAGTTTCCATGTCGCTGTGTTCGTCAGTCCCCTTCAAATGAAGAATTGCCATCTTATTGCAGTCTGAAATGGTCTATCCTTTACCTGCAATAATTTGCCTTAAATGTAGAGTAGACAGCCAGAGAAAAATCCTGTTTATTTCCAAATTGTCATATATTGAGTGACTTCTCTAAATTTCACTATGATCATCTCTCATTCTTTGAAACTCTAAAGAACACAGGCAATGAGGGATTAATCTGGAGAATAACCATTGCACACCCTCCGTGGTCAGTATATCCTTTCTCAGATTGGGTCACCAACTCTGGACTCAATACTCTATGTACAGTTTCATTAGCAAGCTGTGAAACTGCTTCAGCATGACCTTCCGTCAATGTTCTGATTCTCTTAAATGAAGGCGAACCTGACTTTAACTTTTCACTTTTATATATTCCTCCAATTACCATTCACATTACCAAAGATCACACACACCTCTTGAACTCTTCTTGCATACATGGAAAAGCTCGTGCTGCTTGTTTTTACATTTCTTGCTAATTTGCTTACATCACATCTTTTCTTCCCTTTTCTTCGCTTTCTATATTCATACAATCATACCGCATACAAGCACACTCGTTGATCCAACTTGTCCATGACGGCCAGGTTTTCCAAACTAAACTATTCCCGTCAGTTTGCATTTGGCACATTTGCCTCTAAACGGTTCGCATTTATATGCTTGTCCATATGTCTTTTAAATGTTTGAGCTGTACCTGCATCTGCCAGTCTTCCTCTGGCAGCTCATTCCATAAACACATCACCCTCTGTGTGAACACATTTACTAACTTCCAGCCTCTGCAGAATGTACAGGAAAATAAAGCAGTCATTGCCAGCACAATTGATGCGTCTATTGCTGATTTATTTTTAATATTTTGATACGAAGAACAACTGGCTCATCAGATTAAGCAATGCTCAATCCAGCTACAATACTACTATGCTAGCCTTGAACTATTACCTTGTTACTGATATGTATTGGCTTTATGTTTTTAGTTCCACAAGTTCCATGTGGTCATTTGGTATTACTCAGCGATTTTATGGATCTTCCTCCGTGATGACAGATGCAAAGGAACTGGTTACTTTCTTTTCCATTTCCCTGTTCTCCTCAATAACCTCCCCTCTCCTGATTACAGAATTCCACAATTGACCCTGCTTTTATTTTGTTTTCTTTGTAATACAAATTGTACATTTATGTAGTCTTTGTGTTCTTCTTTCACAGAATCATTAAAAACCCACAGTGTGGAAAAGGCCTTTTGGTTCAGCAAGTCCACCCTGCCCCTCCGAAGAGTAACCACCCAGACCCATTCCTATTCAATTCTACATTTTGAGATATAATCTACACATCCCTCAACACTGCACAAATAAGCATGGCCAATTCACCTAACCTGTAATTCTTTGGACTGTGGGAGGAAACCGGAGCACCCAGAGGAAACGCACGCAGACACGGGGAGAATATGCAATCTCCACACAAACAAATTTCTGATAATTCTCTGGTTGCCACAATGCCTAAAATTCTTCTGATCTCATTTCCTATGATTAATATAATCTTTAATTTATTATGTTAACCTTCATGAAGTCACTTGCCCTTTCTTTGGTGATTCTACCTTAAAGAAATAGACATTTGTTCAGACATTGCAGGATTTCTCTAGATCTCCTGGTCCTGAACAGGTGTAGCCAAGAACACAGCAAGAGGCGAGAGAAGATATTGCCGGGGCCCTGGCTGATCTTTTTCATCACCGCTGTCCACGGGGGAGGTCCCAGAAGATTAGAGGGTCGTGAACGTTGTGCCCTTGTTCAAAGAGGGCGGCGAAGAAGAACCTGTAAACTATAGACCAGTTAGCTTAAAAACTGTGACATGTAATTTCCTTGAGAATGTTCTGAGAGATAACATATGCATGTATTTGAAAAGACACGGTTTCATAAGGAGCAGCCAGCACTGCTTTGTGCATAGGATATCATGGCTCATAATTCTTTAACGTTCTTTTGAGGAAGGGACCCCAAAAGGTGGTAGGGTAGTAGACGTAGTCTATCTAGATTTCAGAAAGGCCTTTGATAAGATTCCACATGATAGGCTGCTCTGAAAGGTTCGATGGCATGGAATTCAGGGGGATCTGGCAAATTGGACACTCAGTGGGCTTGATGGTAGAAAGCAGACGCTAATACTGGAAGGATGTTTATTGGACTGGAGGTCTATGACTAGTGAAGTGTCTCAGGCGTCAGTGCTGGGCCTATTACTGTTTCTTATCTCTATCAATGATTTGGATGCGAATGTACAAAGCATGATTAGTAATTAGGATGATGACAATTATATAGGCAGTACTGTGAACAGTGAGAAAGATTATCAGCAATTGCTGCAGGACATTTATCAGCTGGGGAAGTGGGCCCAGAAATGGCAAAAAAAGATTAATATAGATATATACGGGGTGTTTCATTTTGGAAAGTCGAATGCAGGTTGGAGTTTCATGATGAATGTTAGACCCTGAAGGAGTGTAGAGGAACATAGGGACCTTGGAGCTCAGGTCCGTGGTTCTCTGAAAGTAGTTGTACGTTGACAGGACAGTGAAAAAGGCTTTAGGCACACTGGCCTTCATCAGTAAGGACATTGAGTATAGAAGTTGACGAGTTATATTGCTGTTAGACAGGACGCTGGTGAGGCATGCACTTGGAGTATTGTGTTCAGTTTTGTTCACTTTGTCATAGGAAGGATGTGATTAAACTGGAAAGAGGACAGAAGAAATTTACAAGGATGTTGCAAGTAATCGGCAGTCTGAGTTGTAGGGAGAGTTTGGACCGGCCAGAACATTTTCCATTGAGTGTAAGAAACTGAGGGGAAATCGTATAGAAAAGTATAAAATCATGAGATGCATGGATAAGGTGAATACACTCATTCTTGTTCCCAGTTTTGGGAATCAAGGTCTAGAGGACATCAGGTTAGAGGTGAAAGAATAAAAAGGATCCTGAGTGCCAACTTTTTTTACACAGAGATTGGTGCACGAATGGAATTAGCAGACAGCGGTTTGGTTGAGGCACGTACATTAACAACGTTCAAAAGGCTTTTAGACAAATACGCGGATAGGAAAGATTTAGAAGAATAAGGAGCAAGGGCAGGGAAATGGAATGAGCAGGATGGACATTTTGGTCGGCACGGACCACTTTGGTCCAAAGGGCCTGTGTCCAAGCTGCAGGGCTCCATGGTTCTATGACTCTAACAGCCAGTGCGTGTCTACCACTTCACGCTCAAACATTCGATATTGTATACAAGCGCTGTGTAAAATACATCATATTAACGTCTCTAGTCCTTAGAGCAAGGTTACTAATGAGTCCTTCTGACCACACAGCACCAAACTGAAAATAACCTGTTCTCAAACTCTTGTATGTTGTGACTGTTGTTTGAGTCACAATATACTCTTCAACCAACCTGTCATACGCTTATGGAATTTATTTTTCACAACATTAGCAGTCACTTAGTTAACGCAGTTTAGATGCAATTTGAGATCATGCAGTAATACTGCAGCACATACAGTATTTGCATCTCTAATTTCCAGAGCATGCAATGCACAGAATTTGCACGTGAGCATTGGTTTAGATACATTATACACCAATGCTTGCTTCTCCTTCCTATCTGTAAAATCCACCCAAACTGATTTTGTGGAATCTGTGGAACAGGGTCTGTGGCGTTATTAGTGATAGACTTGGACAAGACATTCGGGGAGGGTCACCTCGACGCTGACATGATCTGAAGAAATGACCACCATCACAGGACAAGCATCAATATCCTCCCCACTCTGTCAGGTTAGCTGTTACCATACTCTCTCTGCTCCCTCACACTCACTACATGTTATAGCACCTAGCCCCTAACAAGGCTCACACTCTATCTCCAAATAAGACTCACACACTACCACTCTCACTATTGAATTCAGCACCTTTCTCTCGCCACTCCTACCCCGCCCACTCTCTCTCCCTCCACTATAATCCCAGCACTAATAACACTGCATAGAAACAACACTGTGGACCGACTTCCTCCGGACAGCTCACCATTCCCCCTTCCCCTCCATCTACACCAGCACTAAAATCAGGGCCACACACCCCTCCCCCCCCCAACCATCACTCCTCCCTGCCATTCTCCCATTCCAGGAGAAACGGACTGTAATAGGAGAGAAAGGGCCAAGCCAGATGGTGGAGCACCCGATATCTGATCCCTCCTCCACCCCGCCTCCCCCCCTCCCCGCCCCGCGCCATGTGAGGAGGACCTGGTATGAGCCAGAGTGGACCGGGACGCGTCGTATGGCGATTCCATGACATCCTGTCCCTCCAACTGACTAAAAAACAATGTTCAGTGAAGGGCAATTCGCACTTTAACCACTCTGTCTGTTCTCACAATTTTCTCCCTTCCAAAACAACAAATATCTCATTGCAGAGAGATACAGACACAAAAACATTCAGAGACATATGTAAACACGCTAATATACTACACTCACAGTACTTGCACGGAGATAGAACCACATACAGGTAGTGGCATACGGAGACACAGACAGTCACACACAAATAGACACAAGCACAAGTATAACGGACAGGCTAATACATAGATGAACCGATGTCAGCACATAAATACACAAACACACAAACACATGAACAAACACACACAAGTACACGTATGGACGCACAGAGACACAGACACTAGTGCTTATAAGACAGAGATAGATGAATAAGCATGTCAAGAGTTACAGAGAGTAGTAAGGAGAATGATGTTGAGAAACCTCTAAACCAGTATTAAATGGCATTCAGAGTCGGTGGGCAGAATACCTTATTCTGCATTTTTAATGCTCGTGTGGTGTCATGATATCAGTTATTCTCTTCCTGGGACAGGAGCAGAGAATGAGTTTAATATATATTTGATTGAAAAGAGTCAGTGGTCCTATTGGACAGGTTTAGAGAGCTGAATAATTTATGTCTATGCCTAATTTTTCTGGCCTTGTGATTCAAAAGAGGTGGCGATTTCATGTTAGGTTAACACAGTTTAATATAACGGGACCCACACTGAAATAAGGTCGCCCTATTTCACTTTAGTGTTGTACTATCTGTAGGGTCCATATCCTCAGGGAGCAGTGAAGACTCGGTTTTTGAAGGTCTTCAAGGCTGAGCTCACCTGATCGTTGCTGGAAAGGAGAGTCAATATTTATTGGGAACAGGCAGGAGATGGATGGTCAAACACAATCGGTTCAGTCATGAGCATTCTGACTGGTGGCGCCGAATGGCCAACTGCTGCACCTACCCCACGTGTTGTTCCCTCAATCCGCCCTCGATGTGGTTACAGGGATATACTACTGCCATTACCCCATGTATTGTGTCTTCCATCCACCCCTCGAAGCTGTGACAGAGTTAGGGGACCACCTCATTCAGCCAGTCATTATCGTTACCATGAGACTGGAGAAGACCATTCTGCCTATTTAACGTGTTACAGAAGAAAATAGAACAAATCATTTTAGCTCATTGAGTACGGTTTACTGCACAGGACGCCATGTAAACATCTGAGCTGCCGCACAGGAAGGTATTGCTAACAGGAAATAGAGAGTAGAGATAAATGTTTATTTTCACATTACAAAGCTGTAACTGGTGGAGTGCCTGAGAGATCACTATGGGATCATCAACGATCAATATCTGTATGAAAGATCTGGAGGAAGGGATGGAATATATCAAAGCCCAATTAGCTTAAACACCAAGCTGGTCATCCAGTATGTCATCAAATGGAGGTCGTGTATCATCAATGTGTATAGGCAAAGGGAGTTTCGTGAGGAACCCTTCAGCAGATACAGCATAATGCGAGTTGTCCGTTTTGGATAGAAGGACAAAACAATGGTAAACAATTTAAGTGGAGAGAGATTGCAGAACTCTGTGATACAAACGGCATTCATATGTCACGAATCATATGTACAAAGTTAAAAATCATGCAACACCAGGTTGGATCCAACAGGTTTAATTGGAAGCACACTAGCTTTCGGAGTGATGCTCCTTCATCACCTGTTGAAGAAGCGTCACTCCAAAAGCTGGTGTGCCTCCGATTTTCATGTTAGGTTAACACATTTTAATATAACGGGTACCACACTGAAATAAGTTCGCCACTTGCACTTTAGTGTTGTATTATCTGTAGGGTCCTCATCCTCAAGAAGCAGTGAAGACTGGGTTTTTGAAGGTCTTCAAGGCTGAGACAAGCTGCTTGTGATGTGATTTCTCCCCAGAATAGTTGCACTTAGCTGAATGTCCTTTTGCTTCAGACGGTAGGGAAATTCCAAGGAATCTTTCATCAGGGATTCTCCTTGACTCATCAGGTAGAGGTGAGTCAGAAACTTACTGTTGCCAGTTGGAACAAAAGAAGATCGAGGGATCAATCGGCTGCTGCTTCCCAGGCAGAGAACATTGTTCTCCCTCTCTGTGTTGAAACATGCAATTATGTCATCTGAACACCAAACTGGACTGCGTGCGCTCGTCGTGAACATTCTCTGGAATGGATCATGATGGACGATATGCAAGTGCATCATTGTTGTTGTTATACATGGTGCCTTTCATTAGCAAAAGGGAAATTTCCTACTTTATAATTTGATGATTTGTTGGAATGCATATGCTTAAATTTAAAAATCGTTTGATGTCTTTATAATATCTGTGCTAAAATCAATACATTTTATTCTTAAAATTTATTCCATAGTTTTTGTTTCCCTGAGAAGAGAAAATATGTATCCAGCTGATTTTTCTCAAATTGTGCATGCTTCAAAAGGATTTCTAATATAAGTTCAAAACTGGTAAATCTTCAGAACAAAAATCCTTCATTCCAGGAAAGTGTGAACAAAACATTGTTGATCAGCTTCTAAAGCTTGTTTTAAGTTTGAGGGATCAAAACTGCACATAATGTGTCAGTTGTGGTCTTAGTTACGCTCTGTACAGATGTAGATTCGATAAATGCGATGCTGGAAAAGCACAACCGGTCGGGCAGCACCCAACGAACAGGAGACTCGATGTTTCGGGCACATTCCTGATGAAGGACTTATATCCATGACGCCAATTCTCCTGCTCCTTGGATGCTGCCTGATTGGCTGTGCTTTTGCAATCTCACACTATTCGAGTCTCACCTTCAGCATCTGCACTCCTCATTTTTACCGGTACAGATGCAGTAAAACTTTCCTGATTAAACCTGGTACCCTTTGCCAGAAACACAATCATTCCAGTTAGATTCCAAATCACTTACAGCAAGTACAGACTAACTACATATGATTCATGATTTGGAGATGCCGGTGTGAGACTGCAGGTTATGCTGAAGGAGGTTGCACAGCTCAGTGACCTCCTCATTGTTGAAATAAACCGGCATCACACTTTGCACTTGGAAAAGTTTCAATATTGGGAAATATTTGTGGAAATCCCAGTATGGAAAGTGCAGTGTCCTGCTCCCCACTCTGTAGTCACTGCAGACCCAGATACCCAACACCTTGTCCAGAGTGGGGGCAACAGAACCTAAGGTCTCCATGAAGGAATGCAGCAGCAGACACACAAATCTGAGAAAAAAAAACCAGAGAACCTCCACTGACTTTCCAATGACAAGAGCAAGTCCATCCCTGCATACAAAGCACAAGCACTCAGTGTTGAAAATGTCGAACTCTCTTCCTTTTCTATTCCTGGCTGATTATCTGTTGCATTTCTGTGCAGTCCCATGACCTGAAATATGAATAGTTCTGCTCTCCGTGGAAGTAGTTGAGAATGTGACTGCATAATTTCCTGTACCTCAGTCATGATAACAGCAACACCACTACTGCTGGTGGAGATGTTGGGGACGTGATGGTCTAGTGGTATTTTCTCCAGACTATAAATCCGGGGACACAGGTAATGACCCAAATCCGGACCTCAATCCCACCACAACAGATCGTGCAATTTGAATAAAATGACATATTTGGATTTAACAATCTAATGAAATATTGGTGGTTGTTCCTGGCTCACCTGGAACCAGCTGGCTCACTTGTGTCCTTCAGGGAAGAAAACGTGCTGTCTTCACTGGTCTGGCCTACATATTGCTCCAGACCCTCAGCAATGGTCGCCTCTCAAATGCCCTTTGAAATGGCTCAGCCAGTCATTCAGTTATAACACTACGAGATCTCAAACAAGTGAAACCAGACAGACCTAATCACTGGCAACGGACAGCATATCGAAATACAATAGTTCAGAAATGCAGTTCCCCAGCACTTTCCCAAGAGCAACTTGGAACGAAAAATAATACTGGCCCAGCCAACACCACCTATGTCCCATTAATAAAGTAAAGAAGATAATCACTCTCATGGAAGAGAGATAGAGGGGACAGAACTCACTTCAAACAGGGAGTTGGAAATGTACCTGCGTGGTCACAATACTCGGGAATATGGGAAGAGTTGAAAAATAAATGAAAATACATTCACATTTTATTTTCATCCCAGCTGAATGTCAGCTGTTTGTTTTTTCTATCTCTCTATTTCTCCATTCATTAATCTCACTCCAGCAACACACATTACACTTTTTCTCAGGTTCTTTCAGATCTGCTGTATGGTCAGGGGACTCAAAATGCTAATGATTTTTTCTCTCAGCAGAGACTGTCAAACCTGCTCCGTTTCCTTGGCACTCAATTTATTTTTGGTTCAGATCTGCAGTATCATTCTTTGTTTGAATTGACTTCTATTTTTCTTATTTTAGAGGACATTGGCCCATTGAGCCCACATTGACCTTCTGCAGAGCATTTCACCCAGACCCACCTCATTCACTATTCCTGCACTTCCCTTGGCTAGCCTGCCTCCTCCCGTATCCCTGCATTTCCCATAGCGAACACACCTTGCTGCACATGATGGGTAATTTACCATCGTCAATCCACCAAATCTATTTGTACAATGGGAAGAACTTGGAGCACCTGGAGGAAACAAGTTCAGGCATGGGAAGAATGTGAAAACTCAATACAAACAGTCATGAAATTGGAAGCTAACCAGAACCCTTGTGCTGTGAGACAGCCGTGCTAAACTTTGAGACACCATGCCCCATCCACCTCCCCGCCAAACCGGGTCCCTGGTACTGGGAGACAGCCATGCTAACCAATGAGACACATTGCTCTACTCCTCCTACTCCCCAAACCGGGTCCCTCGTACTGTGAGACAGTCTTGCTAACCACTGAGACACATTGCTCCCCTCCCCCTCCCCGCCAAACCGGGTCCATGATATGGTGAGATAGACGTGCTAACCACTGAGACACCATGCCCCCCTCCTCTTTCCCCCAAACCGGGTCCCTGGTACTGTGCACACCTCCCCTTCACCTCCCTCCAAGGCCCCAGAGGATCCTTCTATATCCGTTGGAAATTCACCTGCACCTCCACACACACCATTTACTATATCTGCTGCATGTGATGTGGTCTCCTCGATATTGGGGAGACAGGCCGCCTACTTATGAAACATTTCAGGGAACACCTCTGGGATACCCGCAACAACCACCCCAACCACCCCGTGGCTGAACACTTTAGCTCCCCCTCCCACTCCGCCAATGACATGCAGGTCCTTGGCCTCCTCCATCGCCAGACCTTGGCCACACGACGCCTGGAGGAAGAGCACCTCATCTCCAGCTTCCTCATTTCCCTTCCCCCCACCTTATCTCTCTCCCAACCCACGGATTCAGAACCACCCTCTTGACCTACGATCTTCTTCCCGACCTCTCCGGCCCCACTCCCTCTCCGGCCTATCACCCTCACCTCATTTCACCTATCGTATTCGCAGTGTCCCTCCCCCAAACTCCCTCCACCCAACTTTTATCTTAGACCGCTTGGCACACCAGCCTCATTCCTGAAGAAAGGCTTATGCCCGAAACGTTGATTCTTCTGCTCCTCGGATGCTGCCTGACCTGCTGTGTTTTTCCAGCACCACATTTTTCAATTCTGATACTGTGAGATATCCGTGGTAATCACTAAGACACCATACTCCCCTCCCCTGCCCCCTCCCAAACCGGGTCCCTGGTACTGAGAGACAGCCGTGCTAACTACCGAGATACCAATGCCCCCCCCCCCAAACCAGGTCCATGGAACTGTTAGAGAGCCGTACTAACCAGTGAGGCACCATGACCCCCTCCACCTCCCACTCCCCACAAAATTTGGTCCCTGATGCTGTGAGACAGCCGCGCTAACCACTGACACCACTTCCCCTTTCCTGCCCCAAACCGGGTCCCTGGTACGGTGATACAGCCGTGTTAACCACTGAGACATCATGCCAACTCCCCCATATTGTGTCCCTGGTACTGTGACACAACCGTGCAAACCACTGAGTCACCATGTACCCTCCCCCTCCCTCCCCCACACCCTCCCAAACCGGGTCCCTGGTACTGTGAGACAGCCGTGTTAACCACTGTGATAACATGCGCCCCTCTCCCCAAACCGGATCCCTGGTACTGTAAGACAGCCATGCTAACCAATGAGACACATTGCTCCCCTCAGCCTCCCCGCAAAACCGGGTCCCTGGTAATATGAGACAGCCGTGCTCACCACTGAGACACCATGTCCCCTCCCCCTCACCCACATCCTTCCAAACCCTTCCCTGGTATTGTGAGATGGTCGTGCTAACCATTGAGCCACCATGCCCCCTCCCCCTCCTCCCCAAACCCGATCGCTGGTACTGTGAGACAGCCATGCTAACCACTGAGCCACCATGCCCCCTCCCCCTCCTCCCCAAACCGGGTCCCTGGTACTGTGAGACAGCCGTGCTAACCACTGAGCCACAATGCACACCTCCCCCTCCTCCCCAAACCGGGTCCCTGGTACTGTGAGACAGCCATGCTAACTACAGAAACACGATGCCACATCCCCCTCCCCCCCAAACAGGATCCCTGGTACTGTGAGACAGCCGTGCTAACCACTGAGTCACCATGCACCCCTCCCCCTCCTCCCCAAACCGGGTCCCGGGTACTGTGCGACAGCCGTGCTAACCACTGAGACACCATGCCCCCCACCCTCCCCCAGACCGGGTCCCGGTTACTGTGAGACAGCCGTGCTGACCACTGAGACACAACGCCCCCTTTCCCTCAAATGGGGTCCCTGGTACTGTGAGACTGCCGTGCTAACCACTGAGACACCATGCACCCCTCCCCCTCCTCCCCAAACCGGGTCCCTGGTACTGTGAGACAGCCGTGCTAACCACTGAGACACCATGCTCACTTTCCCAACCCGTCTAGCCCCCCCCCCCCCCGCCCCAACCCACCCCACAATTGAAGTCAATGTGCTCGGGAATACTGTGGAAAATGTAAACCTGAGATGCAAACAGTAAACAGTGACAAAACCCCCACAGATATTTCAGGACCTGGAGGGAGAAGCAGAGGGAGCATATTGACTCTGATATGATCCTCTTCTGAAAAAAACTCATATTGGATTCAAAAGGTTAATTGTGTTTCTCTCTGCTCAGAACCTGTTATGGTTTTCCAGCACTTTCGACGTAGTTACGCTTTTGGACTATGGATAGTTGTCTAATCTGAAAGGGAACAGTGAAGTTGCCATTTCTGTTGACGCTCAAGTATTCGGTTATGGTTTTTGAATGAAATATTAAAAAGTCTGTGTGTGACAACTCACCAAATACCGATAATGTTTTGCTACTGTCATAATGCATTTTGAAAATGTTGAACTCTTCTCTAGTACAGACAGAATATTTGGCCTAATAAATAGATTGTGGCCAATGGAATTGACAATTTAATACTTTTAATCAATTGCTAAACTATGAATTTGTGACAATGCTAAAATGTTTTATATTCCCATCACTTAGTTCCCAAAACTCAAAGTAGGGACAGACAGTGTAGAATCTGTGCAGTTACAATTGAGGAACAGAAAAGGTGAAAAATCATATTTGGAGTTATGTACAGGCCTACAAATCATAGTCAGGAGCTGGGGCGGAGGACACATCAGGAGACAGAAAAGATGTTTAGGAAAGGCAAAGTTACAGTGATTTGGGGATTTCAATGTGCAGGTGGACTGGGAAAATCAGGTTGGTAGTGGTTTGCAAGAAATGGAATTTTTGGAATGTCTTTGAGATGGCTTTTTTGGAGCAGCTTATGGTGCAGGCGACGAGGGAACGGGCAATACTGGATTTAGAGTTGCGCAATGAGACAGACTTGATAAGGGAGCTTAAGGTCAAGAAAGCTTTATGATGCAGTGAGCATAATATCATTGAACATACTCTTCATTTTAATATGGTGAAGATAGAATCAGAGTTCCCAATATTACTGCTGAATAAAAGCAACTACAAAGGCATGAAGGAGGAACTGGGTTGAATTGACTGGGAGAGTAGGCTAGCAGGAAAAACAGTGGAACAGTAATGGGGGGAGCTTCTGGGAGTAAGTCAGGAGACACAGCAGACACTCATCCCAAGCTAAAAGAAGCATGGTATAGGGAGTTTGAGACAACAATGGATGACATGGGAAATCAGGGTTAGCGTAAAAGCAAAAGAGACATCAGACAACATAGCAAATGCCAGTGGGAAATCAGAGGATTTGGAAGCTTACAAATACTAACACAGGGCAACAAAATAAGAAATAGGAGGGAGAAGATTAAATAGGAGGGTAAGCTAGCCAGTAATATTAAAGAAGACTGGATGAGTTTCTTTAGATATATAAAGTGCAGAAGAGAGGCAGAAAAGGACATTGGGACACAGAAAATGACATTGGAGATATAGTAATGGGGAACAAATAATGGATGAGAAACTGAACAATTATTTCACATCAGTTTTCTCAATGAAACACACGAATAATGTCCCACAAATTCAAGATAGCATGGTGGCAGAGCTTATTAGGAAAAGTTGCTCAAAAAACTAAATGGGTAAATGAACTGGACCAGATGGGCGATATCGCAGAGTGCAAAGGGAGGTAGCTGAAAAAATAATAGAGACATTTGTGGTGATCTTTCATGAATTTCTAGAATCAGGGAGAGGCTCAGAAGACGAGAAAGTTGATAACGTGACACCCTCTTTAAAAAGGGAATAAGGCAAAAGTCAGAAAGTGACAGACCGATTAGCCTAACCTCAGTCATGTGTAAGATCCTGGAATCCATTCTGAAGCATGAGATTTCTGAATACTTGCAAGTGAATTGCAAAATTGGGTAAAATTGATATGGTTGGTTTCATGAAGGGGAAGTCATGCCTCATAAATTTGTAAGAGTTATTTGAGGATGTAACAAGCTAATGAGACAAAGGAAAGTCAATGGATGTTATCCACCTGGACATTAAGGAGGACTTTGGAAAGGTGCCACACGGGAGGCTGCTGAGTGCAATAAGGTCCCATTTTGTTAGAGGCAAGGTACTAGTGTGTGCAGAAGCTTAGCTGTCTGGCAGCAAGTATAGAGTGGGGATAAAAGGGTCCTTCTTGGGATAGCAGCCGATGACAACTGCTGTCCCACAAGGCTCAGTGTTGGGACCACAACTTTTTACTTTGTACATTAACGATAGATATTAAGGAACTGAGGGCATTCTGAGTAGGCTTTTAGATGAAAAAAAGGTCGGGAGAGGGCCCGGCAGCATAGAGGAGGCAGGGAGGCTGCAGAAGGATTTAGATAGAATAGGAGAGTGGGAAAAGAAGTGGCAGATGGAGTACATCTTTGGAAAGCATGAGGTGATGCACTTTGTGAGGAGGAAGAGAGGCATGAAATATTTCATAAATGAAAAGAAAATTCAGAAATCTGAAGTGCAAACATAGTTGCAAGTTCTCGTACAGGAATGTCTCAAGGTAAACCTGCAGGTTGAGGGAATAGTTAGGAAGGTGTTCTATCTGCCGAACAGTGTGTTTAAAGTCTTCTATTCAGCAAAAGACCTGAGACAACTCTTACAAACAACAATATTTGTTTATTGAACACAGTCGGTGTTTGTACAATACAGTTTACTATAAAGTAATGAAAATACTGCAAAGTGTCTTATGCTTTTACTTAACTTTGACTGATAGTGTACCACAACACTAGAACTTGGCCAGGCTCCGCGTGGTGATGCTTTCTTATTCTTCCAATGGTCTTGGAGTTGTCTTCTTTCTCAGTGGTTATTCTCCAGTTACCACACTCTGTGGGGTTTTGAGGTGATTTTTATCCTTCCAAGTCTTCAAGCCCTTGGGAGGGTATGGAGGATCTGCCGATGGAATGATCAGGTTCATTTCCCCTCAAAGTTTGGGAGAAGATTTGTAGCTCGGGTGCTTGTTGTTGTGGTTCTGTTTGCCGAGCTGGGAATTTGTGTTGCAGACGTTTCGTCCCCTGTCTAGGTGACATCCTCAGTGCTTGGGAGCCTCCTGTGAAGCGCTTCTGTGATCTTCCCTCCGGCATTTGTAGTGATTTGAAAATGCCAGGGGAAAGATCACAGAAGCGCTTCACAGGAGGCTCCCAAGCACAGAGGATGTCACCTAGACAGGGGACGAAACATCTGCAACACAAATTCCCAGTTCAGTTACCCTGATCAATCAGACTCAACCAGGGGTTGGCATATTGGAATGTCGCCCTTCGGCCATCAATGTCCCATTAAAGTCCATCCTCAGGTGGGTATTGCAGGGTCTATACTGTAGCTGTCAGGATTGTTTGCAAACTGTCTGTAGGGAACTGCAGCCTGTCTGGATTCTTCAGCATGTTGATTAGCACAGACAGTTTACTCAAGGCCGGGATCCACTTGCCAGCATGCTTTAATCACTCTTCATTTTTGTAACTCCATGATAAGTTTATTAATGTCCATCATACGTTTTCATTGTTTCAGGTAGCCTTTCTGGTCAGAAAGACAAATACAATGATGGCATTTATTTTGAGAGGACTTGAATATTAAAGCACGGATGGATTTCTGAGTCTTTACAAGACTCTGATCGGGGCACATTTGGAGTATTTTATGGATGCATCATTTAAGATATATCTAGACAGATACATGAATGGGCAGGTAGCAGAGGGATACAGATCCTTGGAAAGTAGGCGGCAGGTTTAGATAGAGGATCTGGATAGGTGCAGGCGTGGTGGGCCGAAGGGCCTGCTCCTGTGCTGGAATATTCTTTGTTCTTCTTTCTTTATAATTCATTCTAAAAATTGCAAGTTTTCAATTTACTGTATGCTACAATTTAATAACATAAACCATTTATTTATTTGACAGTGCATGTTAAGTTATTGTCGTTTCTAAATTAGAGTCATAGAGATGTACAACATGGAAACAGACCTTTTGTTCCAACCTGTCTATGCCGACCAGATATCCCGACCCAATCTAGTCCCACCTGACCGGACCCGGGTCAAATTCCTCCAAACCCTTCCTATTCATATACCCATCCAGATGCCTTTTAACTGTTGCGATTGTACTAGCCTCCACCACTTGCTCTGGCAGTTCATTCCATACACATAACACCCTCTGCATGAAAAAGGTGCCCCTTAGCTCTCTTTTATATCTTTCCCCTCTCACCCAAAGATATGCCCTCTACTTCTGGACGGCCCCACACCAGGGAGAACACCTTGTCTGTTTACCCTTGCACTTCATGATTTTATAAACCGCAATACGATCACCACTCAGCCTCCGACGCTTCACTGAAAACAGCCCTAGCCTATTCAGGCTCTCCCTACATCTCAAATGCTCCAACCCTAGCAACATCGTTGTATTGTTTTTAACCCTTTCAAGTTTCACAACTTCCTTCTGATGGGAAGGAGACCAGAATTGCATGAAATAGTCCAAAAGTGGCCTAACTAACTTCCTATAGACCCACAACATGACTTTCCAACTCCTGTACTTAATACTCTGACCAATAAAGGAAAGCACATCAATCGTCTACTTCACTGTCTTATCTATCTGCGACTCTGCTTTCAAGGAACAATGAAACTGCACTCCAAGGTCTCGTTGTTCAGCAACACTCCCTTGGATCTCGCCATTAAGAGTATAACTCCTGCTAAGACTTGCTTTCCCAAAATGCAGCACCTCGCATTTATGTAAATTAAAATCTATCTGCCACTCCTAAGCCCATTGGTCCATCTGATCAAGATCTTGTTGCAATCCGAGGTAACCTTCTTCGCTGTCCACTACACCTCCAATTTTGGTGTCATCTGCAAACTTACTAACTGTACCTTTTATGCTCACATTCAAATCATGTATATAAATAATGAAAAGTAGTGGATTCAGCACTGATTCTTATGGTACTCCACTGATCACAGGCCTCCAGTCTGAAAAACAACCCTCCACCACCACCCTCTGCCTTCTACCTTTGAGCCAGTTCTGTATCCAAATGGCTAGTTCTCCCTGTATTCCATGACATCTAAGCTGGCTAACTAGTCTCCCATGGGGAACCTTGTCGAACGTCTTACTGAAGTTGAAATAAATCACGTCCACTGCTCTGCCCTCATCAATCCTCTTTGTTACTTCTGCAAAAATCTCAGCCAAGTTTGTGAGACATGATTTTACGCTCACAGAGCAATGTTGACTATCCCTAATGAGTCCTTGCCTTTCCAAATACATGTACATCCTGTCCCTCAGGGTTCCCTCCCAGAACCTGCTCACTACCACTGTCAGGCTCACTGGTCTATAGTTCCCTGCCTTGTCCTTACCGCCCTTCTTAAACAGTGGCAGCACATTCGCCAACCTTCAATCCTCTGGGACCTCACCTGTGACTATCGATGATACAAATATCTCAGTAACAGGCCCAACAATCATTTCCCTGGATTCCCACAAAGGTCGCGGTACACCTGATCTGGTCCTGGGGATTTATCCACTTTTATGTGTTTCAAGACAACCAGCACATCTTCCTCTGTAATATAAACGTTTGGAAGATGTCACCATTTATTTTCCTACATTCAGTATCTTCCATGTCATTTTCCACAGCAAACATTGATGCAAAATGCTCATTTATTATGTCCCCTAGCTCCTGCGGCTGCACACAAATGCCTCGTTGCTGATCTTTGAGGGGACCCTATTCTCTCCTTATTTACTCTATTTTCCTTAACGTCTTTGTAAAATCCTTTTGGATTCTCCTTAATTCTATTTGCCAATGTTATCTCTGTCCCCTTTTTGTCCTCCTGATTTCCTTCTTAAGTATATTCATACTGCCTTTGTACTCTTCTAAGGATTCATTCGATCTAGTCAGACAAGATGTCTTTTTTGCTGTACAAAACAAAATGTGCACTCTTTACTTTTGCATCATAAAACTTTGTTAGGTGTCTATATTTTAGTTCCATCAATATAGAATTAACTTAAGTGTTTTCAGAGATGATGCAATTATTGTTCAGTTGAATAATTGCAGTTAATATTTCATCACTGCCCAATTCACAAACATGGCAAACACATGATTATTGTTCAGGCCAGTAAACCCACCACGTTGCAGTCATGACTGACATTAAACATGAATTCCAAAAGGCTTCAATTCTGGCACAGTGCTACTGGACCTCATAGCTACCTGCCACACTCAGTGAGACACTGACCTGCTCCTGAATCTGTCCAGATAATTTCCAACCTGGGTCAGGGTAATCATTAGAACATTCCTTCAAAGTAAATCATTTGGATTCCACCTTCGGCAGGAGGAAACTAGCCAACAGTCTATCACTGTTCTCAGTGTAGTTACAAATACTGTCTAAATCAGATACCAATGATTGACCAGGAACTAGGTCTTACAATGTCATCCCCACTCAAATTCACACCCAGAGAGCAGTTGTATGGACATGGAGTGTCAGAATCAAATGGTGTTGCTTATGGTGCTGGCATGTTTCCCCTACTCCATACATCTGCTCCCTGGACCAGACACAGGGTGAAAATGTTCACAATTGAAAGTATATTGCAGCATCTTTTGTCGCACAGTGAATCCTCTGAAATTATATCCAATAAATGTACCTTCACAGTCACCAGTATCAAAATAAATCTGTACATGCCTGTGGATGGTCAGATAATAATACATGGGTCACCCAACAGAATGTATCTGAAGAAACCAGGAGCTAACGGCAAATCAAAAATCAGTTTAATAATTGAACTTTGTGGATTTTCGATGGTCTAGGTAACTGCACATATTGTACTTACACTCAGGTGAATGTAACCATGCACACTATAAGTGGAAGTCTTGGCCCAACATCCCTCCCCAGCTTCCTGACCTCACACACTTCACTCCCTCACAACTGATAAGAATCCACAAACTGAGTGAAACTTGGAATATAGAACAGTACAGCACAGTAAGAGCCCTTCAGCCCTCAATGTTTTGTCGGCTTTTTATCCTACTCTAAGATCAGACTATCCTATATAACCTTCAATGTACTAACTTCCATGTGCCTATCCAAGGGTCTTCTTAATTATCTCTAACATATCTGACCCTATTACCATCACTGGTGGTGCACTCTGCCCCCACAGGTATATTCTCTGTGTAAAGAACATACCTCTGGCATCCCCGTGAAACCTTCCTCCAATCACCTTAAATTACGCCCCTTGTTCAAAAGACTCTGCCTTTCCAATCTTTGTCTCTGAACAAGGTGTTCACCTCTATCAAGTCAGCTGTCATTTTTCTTCGCTAGATGGAGAAAAGTCCTAGCTCCCTCAAACTTTCTTCCTAAGACATGTCCTCCAGTCCTGGTAGCATCCTGGTAAATCTCCTCTGCACAATCTCTGCAGCTTCCACATGTTTCCTATAATGAGGCAACCAGAACTGAACACAATATTCCAAGTGTGGTTGACCCACAGCTTTATAGAGCTAAGCATTAACCTCGCCGCTCTGAAACTCAATACCCTTGATAATGAAAGCCAACAGACCATTACGTTCTTAACAACCCTATCAACTTGGTGGCAACTTTGTGAGATCTATTGACATGAACCTCAAGATACCTCTGTTCCTCCACATTGCCGAGAATTCTATCTTTAATCCTATTTCTGTATGCAAATGAAACCTTCCAAAATAAATCACTTCACACTTTTTAAGTTTGAACTCTATCTGCCACTTATCAGCCCTGCTCTGTATCCTGTCAAAGTCTGGTTGCAAACTACAGCAGCCCTCCAGACTATTCACAACTCCAACAACCTTCATGTCATCGGCAAACTTACTAACCCACCATTCCACATCTTCAGCAAAGTAATTTATAAAAATCACAGAAAGCATAGGTCTCAGAGCTGATCCCTGTGGAACACTACTGGTCACTGAGCTCCAGGCTGGATACTTTCCATCTGCTATCATCCTCTGCCTTCTATGGGCCAGTCATGCCTGTATCCAGACAGCCAAATTTCCCTGCTTCCCATGCCTCTTTACTTTCTAAATGTGCCTACAATGGGCACTCTTATCAAATGCCTTTCTGAAATTCTTGTTCACCACATCTACTGGTCTACCTTCATCAATGTGTTTTTTCACATCTTCAAAGAATTCAATAAGGTTTGTGAGGCATGACCTGCTCCTCAAAAAATTGTAAATCCTGTCTCTCAGAATTGTCTCCAATACTTAGCCCATCACTGGTGTAAGACTGACTGTTCTATAATTCCCAGGGTTATCCCTATTCCTTTCCCTGAACAAGAGAATGACATTTGCCACTCCAATCATCTGGCACTACTCCAGTGGACAGCGAGGATGCAAAGATTATCATCAAAGGCACGACAATCTCTTACATCATTTCATGGAGTAACCTAGGGTATACCATCTGACCCAGGGGATTTTTCTACCCTTATGTTTGTACTTCAATCAGTCTGTACTTCCCCTCAACTTGTCTACACCCTGTCCAACCAACTGATTGAATGCTTTCCATTTCAGTGTTATGTGCAGTGCTGCCTTCCTGAGCAAGTATAGTTCCCAACGTCCTGTGAATCACGGAATCAAAGAAAAAGGAATGCACCAATCCCTTCCTGATAAAGAGCTCATGCCCGACCCGTCGACTCTCCTGCTCCTCGGATACTGCCTGATCTGCTGTGCATGTCCAGTACCACACTTTTCTACTCTGATCTCCATCAACTGCAGTCCTCAGTTTCTCCATTAGTGAGGGCTGTCCCCTCTGCACACTGAGGGTGGAATTAACCATCAGAAACTCATTGTATGTGGAGCTGACTGCTCAATTCTGGGAAGTTGCACTTGATAAATACATTGTTTTTGAAAAAAAGAATATACAATTCAACAAATATTCATTCAGTCCCAGAGTTACAATTTTGGTTCATGGTTTGAGCAGCCTGCTAACAAATACTGAATGATTAAGGAACTCTGAGGCACAGAGTATTCCAGGTGTTACATTTCAGCTTACGTTAATACTGGCAGTATTATCAGACACACTATTGTGATAATGGCATGAGTTGACACGTCGAGGTGGAACATTTTTGCCATCACAGAGACGTATTTGAGAGAGGTCAGGGCTAACAACTCAATATTCTGTGTATTGGAACAATACGCAGGACAGGAGAGGGTGTTTAAGAGGAGGTGGTGTTGCATTATTAATTGAGGAACAGTTATTGCAGTGAGGAAGTATGATACCTTGGACATGTCTTCAAATGAGGCCTTGTGGATCGAGGTTAGGGTCCAAACGATGACAGACACACTGCTGGGGATATTTTATAGAGTCCCAGAAAGATGGAAATGCAGGAGCAAATATATAACCAATTCACTGAGGTGTGAAGGAAAGCAAGTCCAAAGACGTTACAGAGATAGGAAAGTAAGGCTTCAGATGTTAAAGAGTCAGGAAAGCAAGGCTAGAGATGTTGCAGAGATAGGAAAGCAAGGCTGGAGATGTTACAGAGATAGGAAAGCAAGGCTGGTGATGTTACAGAGATAGTAAGGCAAGGCAGGAGATGTTACACAGATAGGGAAGCAAGGCTGGAGATGTTACAGAGATGGGAAAGCAAGGCTGGAGGTGTTGCAGAGATAGGAAAGCAAGGCTGGAGATGTTACAGAGATAGGAAAGCAAGGCTGGAAATGTTACAGAGATGGGAACGCAAGGCTGGAGTTGTTACATAGATAGGAAAGCAGGCTCTAAGTGTTCCAAGGATAGGAAAGCAAGGCTGGAGATGTGACAGAAAGAGAGGAAAACAATGTTGGAGATGTTACATAGAGAGGAAAGCAAGGATGGAGATGTTGCAAAGATAGGAAAGCAAGGCTGGAGATATTACGGAGAGAGGGGAAAGCAAGGCTGGAGATGCAACAGAGGTAGGAATGAAAGGCTGGACATGTTACAGAGAGAGGATAGAAAGGATGGAAATGTTACAGAGAGAGAGGAAAGCAAGGCTGGAGATGTTACACTGATAGGAAAGCAAGGCTGGAAATTTAACAGAGATTAGGAAAGCAAGGTGGGGGATTTTACAGAGATAGGAAAGCAAGACTGGATAAATAGTGTGGCCTGTACATGCTAGAATGGGTTAGTGAGATAATTTTGAACTCATTCACAGGATATGGGGAAAGGTGAAGCAGCTGGAGTTAGAGAGATAGGGAGGGGTGTTGGGGCTGGCGGAATTTACAGTGATAGATGGGGCTGTAGTATGATATAAAGGTTGTAGTGATACGGAGGGTTGCTAAGATACAGATGGATGTAGCGGCTGGATGAGATGACAGGGAAAGATACAGAGATACATGAAGATAGTTTAAAAATGGAATTGTGCAATGTCTTAATAGAGAAAATATTTTAGAAATCTGTGGAATAGACAGGCACTTGGAGAAACTGAAGGAGTGAGACCTTAGACTGTCCAATCACAAGGGTTATAGAGTGAGTGTCATACAGCACAGAAGAGGCCCTTCGATTGATAGTGACAAAAAAGTAAAAGCCCTGCAGACACTGGAAATCCCTCCTTCCTAACGTCTGGGGGCTAGGGCTAAATGTGGGAGAGGCGTCCTACAGACTCCTCAAGCAACAATGTGACATAACGAAGCCTCACGTGTCAGATCAAACACAGACACGGAAACCTCCTGCTGACTCCCTTCCCTCAGCTGATGGATCAGTGTCCCTCTACATTGTACAACTCTTGGAGGATGCACTGACAGAGTGAATGAGCTGGAGAACGTATACTGGGTGGGCTATTTCAAAATCACCACCAAGAGGTGCTCAGCAGCAGCATTCCTGATCGAGATGGTCGTGTCCAAAAGAACATAGCTGCGAGACTGGGTCTCACCGGGTGGGGAGGGAACGACTGACATGGAGAAACATACTTGACCTCATCTTCACCGCAGCTGCAGAGACATTAATAGATGACCATGTTGGTAATAATGACTACCAAACACAGTATTTCTGGAGACAAAGACCCATTGGGAATAGTGTGCGTGTGTACACGCGTGAGCGCACATGTTAGAGATACTATCACGATGCTAAACGGGACAGAGTTCAAAGAGATCTAGAACTCAGCACTGGTCTGTGTTAGGTGACATGGGTCATTACCAACAGCAGCAGAATAGTACTCCAGCACAATTTTCACTGTCACTGCCTGGCATATGGTCCACTTTACCCTGACCATCAGACCAGGGGATAAACCCTTGTTCAATGGAGAATACAGGAGGACCTGCCGCGGGCAGCACCAGGTACACCTCACAATGAGGTGACATTACTAAACAGGCCCACTTACTCACCAAATAGCATAAACAGCTCGTGACAGACAGATCTAACCAACAAATCTGACCTAATCTCCACAATCCTGTCACATGCAGTCAGGTTGAATGGTGGTGTCAATCAAACAACTCACTAGAGGAGGAGGATCCCCACATATCACCTTCCTCAATGATGGAAGAGCCCGACACAACAATCGAAAAGCTAAGGCTGAAACGACCACAACAATGTTCAGACAGAAGTATCGATAGGATGATCTATTTTAGTCTCCTCCAGATGGCAGTCTTCAGCTATTTCGATTCACTGTGTGTGGTAATTTCAAACAACTGGAGGGATGGGGAATGCAAACGATGTGTGCCCTGATAACATTCCATTCATGCTGTTCCTGCTGGAATACAGCACTGGCATCGACCTGTCAATGTGGGAAACTATCCATGTGTGTCCTGTACACACACAGACAAACCAGACAATCAATGACAGTCCAATTGCTCTCATCTCTATTATTAATAAAGGGATGGAAGATGTCATCCACAGTGGGATCAAGCAGCACTTCCTCAGCACCAACCTGCTTACTGAATCTCAGTTTGGGTTGTCATCCTGTGGGCTCATTCGAGCCTTGGTTTTCCGATGTACAATAAGAGACCATGCAGCTGAATTCTAGAGGTGAGGTGTCAGTGACTGCACTTAACATCATCATAACTGCATTTGACCAAGTGTCGTATCCAGGATTAACGGCAAAACTGGAGAAAATAGGAATCGTTTGCACTGGCTGGAGTTATACCTGGTACAAAGGAAGGCGGCTGGGGTTGGAAGAGAGCAGCCACCTCAGCTCCAGTACAGCTCCGGCATAGTTCCCCAGGGGCGGGGTTTCTTGGTAAGCCTGGAGATCAGAAATGGAAAAGTAAGGCACCATACTCTTAGAGGATGAAAAGGCTGCTCTTTCATTAGACAGAGACGACTGGTGGTAGTTTAACTGGACAGTCACCATGCCGCAAGAGAGGGAGAGATTGAGTTGCACAGCCTTTTTCAGTTACCGAAGAATTGAACCCACACTGTTAGCATTAATCTGCATTACAAACCAGATTGAGCTAACTTAGTCCTCGCTCAGCTCCTTCGGTTAGATACTGTAACATTATTCCATTCAGATATGTTGTTAGATACCTCTGGAGCAGGTGGAACTAGAAGCCAGCTTCCTAGCTCATAGAGTGGGACAGCATCAGTGAGTTGTAGGAGTGCTCTCTGCCCTAAGCCCAATAATTTTCAGCTGCTTCATAAATGACTGTAAAATCACAAATGGGGATGTTTGCCAATGATTGGACAGTGTTCAACACCATTCGTAATTTACTCAGACACTGAAGGAGTCTTTGTCCAAATGTACCAGGACCTGGAAATATGCAGGTGTGTGCTTAACAATGACAATACCATTTCCATTACACATGTGCCAGACAACAATTTCCTCTAACAATGGAAAATTGAACCTCATCCTCTAACATTCAATGCCACCACCATAACTGAACACACCCCAAGCAATATCGCGGGGATTATCGTTAGCCTGAAAGGGACTGACCATATGATTTCATTACCCATTCCTGTGAAGGGCTTATGCTAAAGCATTGACTCTCCTGTACTTCAGATGCTCCCTGACCTGTTTTGTTTTTCCAGCGCCACTTTTTGAAGCATATAAATTCATTGGCTACAAGAATGTGTCAAGGGTTAGAAATTCTGCAGGAATAACTCACCTCAACATTTCCGAAAGCCTGTTCCCTATTGCCAAGACACATGCTGAATGTATGTGTGATTAAATACTTCCATTTGCCTGTGTGAGTGCAGCTTCACCCCTCATGCACTGACGTTCAGTAGCAGCAATACCTGCCATCTACACGGTGCTCTGCAGAAATTTACCAAGGCTCCTTACAACGTACCTCTGAACCCCCGACCATCAAGAAGGACAAGAGAAGCAGATACACGGGACCCCCACTATGTTTGCATTCTTTCCAAGCCATCCACCATCCTTACTGGGAAGTATATTGCCAGTGTCACTGTTTCAAGTTCCCTATCCATCAATAAATGCTGTCCCAATCACATTTCATGAATAAATTAAAATAAAACAAATTGTCTAGACCTGTTCAATGCTGGACATTGTTTTTTGGGTTTTGTGAGCTCAGGCTGGTTGGTCCATCCAGTACCTTGCTTGTTGTGAACAGCTGAAGGAATATGCTGTTTGAAACAATCCGTCAGTCTCAGAGGCATGGCCTATATACCGAGCATCACAGACACTGGCATTCTCGTCCCACCTTGCTGAGTTCCGAGATAGACAGAAGCAACTGAAAACGTACTCATATCTGACTGGGACATGTTTAAACACACAGTGATATTGTTGCCATGCAAATGATGATGAGTGGATATTAGCAGGGAGAAAGTGAGGACTGCAGATGCTGGAGATCAGAGTCAAAAAGTGTAGTTCTGAAAAAAAAACTCAGACGTTCAGGCAGCGTCTGAGGAGCAGGAGAATCGAGTATTAATTAACAATATTAATACAAGAGAAAATAATTGTATATTTTCAAAGTCCTTGTACTTATTAATAGTTTGGTCTTGGTTGAGGCAATGAGACTCATCATTTCAATGCTACTTAATGTGAGTTTTCATCATATTGTTGTTATAACAGCGTACTGAATAAATGGGTGGATTTTGTGCTTATTGGACAATCTAAAAGTTGGTAGTATGAAAGGATTTCGGACCTTCAGTCAAGAGAATTTACTTAATGGCTCTTAATTGTTAGAACAATGCTGCAAACATTCACACAGAGATTTCCAGCTTAAGTCACACACAAGGTCTTTGGGCTGGGATAATACTGGCCATCAGTGGAGCTGTACAATTCTGTTTGGATGCTGACATTGTGGAGCTAACATACACTGGATATTGTTTATGAGGGACTCAATGTAAGATGCCATGTGCTGCAGGAGCCCATCACGTTTATAACACCTTCATTCAGGATCGGGTACAAGGCGCAGAATTACAGAATTTAGTAGGCACACAAGAAGAGATATACTTGCAAGACATGGCTGTTTACAGGTCGTTGTTATAAATATTGAACTGCGTCTGGACCAGCATCATGTGCTAGTCCATTGAAAAGTCTGCCCCACACACATCTCCCTGTTGTTCAGGTATGTCTCTAACCAGACAGGGATTGTGTGAGTAACTGCCCAGCTCCAGTTTGGAAGCTCTCTGGACAGATTTTGGAGATGGCCAGTGGTTTGGAGGTCATCGTGAGGCCAGTAACACTGTGTCTGAATTCAGGCTTTTTCACAAAATCATTTCCAACAGCTTTGCTGCCTGCAAGGTATTGTGTTCACTGATCTGAACATGAATCAGCTGTTTACCTCTGTCACTGAATTGTAATAGTTAGGTGTGCGCTCTGGTAATTCAATTATTGCTCACTTCAATAGTTCTCAAATGAAAAACAATGATGTTTGGTTTATTTTGAAAATATGTAAGAAATAAAGTGATATTAACTCTTCATTGCAGAAAATGTAAAACTGACCTGTTGTACATTTCCCACAGATTAATCAAGCAACAGTCAGATATTGTCTGGAAAGCAGGATTCTGTGAACAGGACTATGTCCCAGGCAACATCACCATCCTCTCTGGTAGGTTCTGTCCCACTGACAGGACGCAGCCAGGCAGAGAGGGACAGCTCTTTGGTATATAGTCAATATAGGATGGCATGGTGGCGCAGTGGTTAGCACTGCTGCCTTATAGAACCAGAGTCCCAGCTTTGATTCCAGGCTCAGGCAACTGCCTGTGTGGAATTTGCCCATGCTCCCCGTGTCTGCGTGGGTTTCCTCCCACAGTCCAAAGATGCGCAGCTCTGGTGAATTGGCCGTGGTAAACTGCCCATAGTGTTCAGTGCATTAGTCAGAGAGACGTGTGTTGCTCTTCGGAGGGTTGGTATGGACTGGTTGGCCGAAGAGCCAGTCCCCATACTTTATGGAATCCAATCTAATGATAGTGCTCAGCATTGATGTTGGATCCTGTGGCTGCTAGACTGCTCTGTGCCGGGTTATGGTGGAATCAATAAAAGGGAAACATATAATTGACCACATCATCACCGATCTGCCTACTGCAGATAGACCCCTCCCTTTCATATATCAGGAAGAATGGTCACTGCACAATGGGGAGCAAGGGCTACCTTCACATTTTGCAGACCCGCCTCGCCATGACATGTAGCCCCTTGAGTACTGAATGGGACAGACTTTAAACAGATTGAAAAATTAATAATGATGCAGCCATGAGGTGCAGAGGGCCATCGGCTGCAGCAGAATCATATTCTGTACAGCTCATACAGTCTGCAGAAATATGATGGAATAATTACTTTCTGAATGAGTGCAGCTCCAACAGTACTCTAGTATGGACTTACTAGCAACAGGCAGCACCGTTGTGTGGGGAAGATCATGTCTCACAAACTTGATTGAGTGTTTTGAAGAAGTGACAAAATTGATTGCTGAGGGCATGGGGCTGGATGTTGGCCGTTTGGACCTTAGCAAGGCCTTTGATATGGTTCCTTATGGCAGGCTCATGCAGAAGGTGAAGTGAAATGGGATCAGCGGTCAGTTAGTAAGATGGATAAAGAACTGCTTGGCCATGGAAGACAGAGTAGTGTTGGAACAGTGTTTTTGTGACTGTAAATCTGTAAATAGATTGGCGGAGTTGCAGATTGTGTGGACGATTGCCAGAGAATACAGCAGGATATAGGTCAGCTGCAGACTTGGACAGAGAAAACACAGATTTAACTTTGTTTGGACAATTGTGACGTGATGCATTTTGGAAGGTCTAATGCAGGAGAGAAGTATAAAGTGGATGGAAAATCTACTGATTGCATCAACATCCGAAGGGATCTTGGTGTACAGCTCTACAGTTTCCTTAAAGTGGTAACACGGGTGGATAGGATGATCAAGATGACTGTTGGCAAACTTGCAGACATGCATCGGAGCATGCAGTATGAAAATTAGCAGGTCATATTGCAGCTGTAGAGAAACTTAGTTCGAGGTACATTTAAAATATTGTGTACAGTACAGGTTGCCACACGATGTTGAAGTGTTGGAGAGGGTATGGAAAAGGTTTAGATTAGACTTACAGTGTGGAACAGGCCCTTCGGCCCAACAAGTCCACACCGACCCGCCGAAGCGAAACCCACCCATACCCCTACATTACCCCTTACCTAACACTACGGGCAATTTAGCATGGCCAATTCACCTGAGCACATCTTTGGACTGTGGAGGAAACCCACGCAGACACGGGGAGAACGTGCAAACTCCACACAGTCAGTCGCCTGCGTCGGGAATTGAACCCGGGTCTTCAGGCGCTGTGAGGCAGCAGTGCTAACCATTGTGCCACCGTGCCGCCCACAAACAGCACGTTGTCTGGTTTGTAGGGTATTAGGCAGAAGGAGAAATTGAACAGACATGGTTTGTGTGCACCTGGGCATCATTGGCTATGGGGCTACTTGATAGATATTTATTTATCAGAGCCATAGATATAAGGACAGTTAGAGGTTTTTTTCCCACAGAGTAGAATATCAATTACTCAGGACCGTAGGTTTTAGGTTAAAGGGAGAAAGTTCAGGAGATGTGATAGGTAAATTTTTTCTTGCTGTTCCAGACAGAATGTGAAAGTGCCTGGAATGCACTGAAAGAGGGCAAGAAGCCAATATAGCAAGGTTTAAGAGGGATCTTGGCACAAGTATAAGTAAGTAGGGAATAGAATGACATTGAGGGTGTCGGAACAAAAACTTTTGTTTTAACTTTAGAAAGGCATCAAGTGTCAGCGCGGGATTGATGGGTTGAAGTGCCTGTTCCTGTATTGGACTGTTCTTTAAGACAAGATTTGAGCACGAGCATGGCGAGATGCTCACTGAATGATTACCGTCTGGGCTGCTTACTCCGTGTTTGTACACATTTAATGCTGCTGCAAGGACACTGTGCTCAGGGACACTCACCCTGCTCATGGGCTGTCTCTCTGGGCCACTCACTCCATGTTTGTGCACACTCACTTTGAACTGAGTTGAATGCTCACCGAATTATTGCCTTGCCTTACCCTGCCTTTAGTAGAGTTACCCCTCAGCCAGAGCTACCAGGCTTACCCGTCTGTTGTGTTGTCTTGGTGTTTAGCACAGACACAAATCCAGGAAGCTTGATATCACTGTCAGTCACAGTGCCCAGCACAGTGAGACAAGGGGAATCTCAGATCCCAGTCCGGGAGCTTGGACACCGTCATTCAGTGTCTGGTGGTTGTTGGGATCAGGATCCTTCCCCTGTGTGGGGGTGAGGAGTTGAATGTTAGGCTGCCCCATTTCCCTCTTCGCTCTTTGTGCCCTAGTGTGGGATGATTCCTTCCAGAATGTGAGAATTGCCAAGAAGGATTAGGGAATTGGAAGTGGTTGATACAGCTGTTACTGCTGGGACAGCTGGGGGAAAGGTGTCAAGGTGTTCTGAGTGAGTGAATAGGCAGCAAAGACAACAGGCAGAGTTGGGCAGAGAAGAGATTACAGAGAGACTGAGAGAAGGTGCTGCATTCACTGAAGGTGGGAGAACATGAGCCTTGGCGGGAGGTGGGTGCAGTAACAGAGAGAGTGAGGGTGAAGTCACGAAATGCAGATGGTGGCCCTTACCCAGGTAGAGGGGAGAAGGTCACATCCCTCCTTCCTATTCAGCTGGCTGTTCACCCAGAAGGCTGGCACCTCACTGACCCAGGGGTCAGCCTCGGACCAAGCTGAAAGGGTCTGGTGTCTGCCAGCCCTGGAGGAAGATAATGTTCTTCTCATGCTCCATGTCATACAGCAGGACCAGGGGCTTGGCCACAAAGTGGGGCCCCAGTTTTATCTCCTCTGCCATGTCCAGGCCAGTTTCGGATTCACAATCCAAGTGTAAAATGACATTTTAAAGATGTCTTCGGGAAACAGGGTGGCTGGTGTATTCTGAGATATCCTGGCAGAGGGCAGTTGTTATGACAAAGGGGAAAATTATCGCGTTAGTGTCAGACGAAAGGAAGACCACGTGGGCAGGGAGGGTAGTTAATGAAGCAGATTGCTGATGGTATCATGAGAAAATGCAATTCACCTTGTGGAGAGAAACCCTCCACGAAACTGGACTAATATGGGACTTGACCAAAGCATAAGATGATTTCGGCCTTTGTCAAAGTAGGGAGGAAATATTGGAAGCAACAGACTTGGGGTGGAGAATTATACAGGAGATTTAAATCCTTAAAAAGAGGTAACACAATGTTCCAGAATATTAAAAGGAGCCAGGGAAAATCCCCTGCCTTATAGTTACCTACATTATACAATCCTCACTGTATGCAGGGTTGGTGCTGGAGGACTGGAGAACGGCTAATACCGCGTGGAACAAGGGACTGACTGAATAGGTCGTGGCTGGAATTCTGAGACACTGGATAAACGGTCACTGAGGAAGTCCCAGGGACTCCAGGACAGTCGGTCTGGATTTGTTCAAGGAAGATCGTGTGTAATTAATCTGACTGCGTCGGTTTGAGGCAGTAACCTGTAACTGCATGGGACTTGCTTGGATATGACGAGAGATCCCATGGCAGGCTGCTTAAAAACAGAAACTATGGGATCCAAGTGAATGAAGCAAAGAACCCAGAGAAGTGCAAGGCAGGGCATTTGGAGACATCAACAATAGAGAGGAATACACAATAAATGAGAATATGGTCAGTGTGGGCAGATAAATGAAGGTAGCTGGAATCACCAATAATTTCGTTAATGGAACAAATGGCACCATTTCCTCTGTCAGCCAAAATGCAGAATTTCAGAGCAGGAAGCTTATGCTGGAACTGTATAAATAATGAGTTCAGTCTCAGCTTGGGGCAGTGTGCAGTTCTTGTCACCCCATCACATGGGAGGAATGGAATTGGACTGGAGAGGGTACAGAGGAGATTCGTTACCCTGTGACAGTGAAAGTGCAGTTGTGAGGAAAGATTGGAATGGAGGATGCTGAGAGGAGATTTGATTGGGGTGCATATATTGTCAGGAGCCTGGGTAGAAAGGGAGAGAACACCTTGTTCCTGTTGGGGAGCTCAGTAACCAGCGGCGAATATTTAATGTAATAAATTGAAATATTAGAGAAGTGATGAGGAAAGTTGTTATTTCACGCAGTTTATGGTCAGGCTCTGGGGTCACACATGGAAGTGGAGTATAGGCAGAAACTCTCAAACCATTTTATAAAGGTGACGGGATCCGTACCTGAAGTCCTTCACTGTCTGGGGAGACAGAAGTAGGGCTTTAAAAAACATCTTACATCTTGACCAATGCAGGCAGTGGCCTCTATACTGTACTATTTTTTGAAGTTTTCAAAGGTTAACAACATCTGATCGGATCAATACGCAGGGATGAGGGGTGAGGGCAGGGAGGAGCAGTGTGTGAATTGATTAGCATCACAAAAATACTGATCCCATCCTTTATACACAACGCTACTTCACCGTGTTGGCCTATTTATCCTTCCTTTAGAAATGGGGAAAATGTTTGATTATCCAGGTCTGTCGTGGTCACACTGCAGCCCCATCTCCATAATGACAGCTACATCCAACCTGGTTCACACTATTTAAAGCTACCATTTCACTGGCCTTGTTGAAAATTTCCCAGCTTCATTCTTGCCCCATTGAAGGCGGCTCGCAGTCAACTCATGTTTCTCACTCTCAATTATTGATTTCATTCTCTACCATCATCCTAAACTTTACAATGAAATTATCACTATACCCCGAAACGTTCCTCTACTGACACTGGATCCACTTGCCCCATCTCTTTCCCAAGAGCCAGTCCAACAGAACATG
Source organism: Hemiscyllium ocellatum (assembly GCF_020745735.1). Lineage (NCBI taxonomy): Eukaryota > Metazoa > Chordata > Chondrichthyes > Orectolobiformes > Hemiscylliidae > Hemiscyllium > Hemiscyllium ocellatum. The sequence goes on along the minus strand of NW_026868168.1, from coordinate 796,924 downwards.
AACTCTTCGGCTGGATACATACTACTGAAGTCAGCTCTCCTCCATGTAATCCAAGAATACTTGGCCCTCATGACCCTTCATCGCCAGTATCCATGTCTATAACTGGAAACATTAAGTTTCTCTGTATAACTTATCTGTAGTATTGTCATTGATCTCAAATGGCCCTGCATGTTTATTCTCGCCATCATTTCTTTGGTTGCTGGCAGACAGACTGTACCTCACAGTGTACTTGTATACTTTTCATTCTGGAGCTTCAACCAAATTCATTCTTTCCTTGGACGGATCGTCTTTCACTTGGACTCCTTAACTAAAGCTAATCTAAACCAATACTTCTACCTTCATCCTTTCCCTTCTATCATTTTGGAATCCTTTCTACCCAACAATATTAAACACCCAGTCCTGACATCCTTGCGCCAGCTGTCGGTGATCAGTACATCAGATTTCCAAATACCAATCTGCATCTGGAACTCCCCACACTCCGAGTATTCATGTCCATGCAGAGTACCTCAGACTCAGGCTTTCTTTCTCACTCCATCTTACACTGATAAACGTGTTGTTGTATATTAGTTGCAACTGCATCTCCCCTTATTTTGAGAATCCTGGTAGTCTCCTCTACTATTATTTGTTGAATCCTAAGCACACACCAAATTATTTTCAACCCCTCTCAAACACCCCGTAAGGAATTCAGTCCCAGCTCTGTCACGTCAGCCCATCCAGCTTGTACAGTTGCTGCCTTCCCCAGAACCAGTCCCAATGTCCCAGGAATCTGAAGCACTTCCTGCTGCACCATCGTTCCAGTCACACTCCCATCTACCTAAAACTCAGAGTCCTGTTTTCACTGGACACGGCACTGGCAGTAACCAAGGGCTTGCTACATTTGAGGTCCTGCTTGCTAACCATCCACCTAGCTCCCTAAATTCAGATTCCCAGACCACTTCACCTTTCCTACCCATGTCATCCCTACCAACATGGACATGACCTTTGACTGCTCACTGTCCCCCAGACAAATGTCCTACAGTCACAGTGACATTCGTAACCCCACTATCCTGGAATTACAGACACGCTGACACCTTTTTCACTTTCCTGACTCCCGTGTGACTATTGGCCCTCTTTCCTTCTCCCTCCCCTCCTGTACAGTCAGGCCGGTTGTGGTGCCACAGACATGGCTCTGACTGCCCTCCCTTGAGCATCCCACTCCTTCATCAGTTTCCAAATTGATTTGGGAGGGAGACACCAGGACATTCTTGTATTCCCTGATTATTTCTCTCCAATTGCTTCATCCCCCAGACCCTTCCTTGTTCCAGGCCGTCATGTCTGCAAGGTGATCTGTTGTGTGTGTGTGTGTGTGTGTGTGCTGTCCACCTAACTGTCAGCATCACAGATGTCCCATGGAATCTCTCGTCCCTGTCTGAGCTCCATGACCCCGTGTCCATCTAGGACACGAGCAGGGGCTATGGCTTCCCAATGTAACAGAACACATTTTTCATCTGACAAATATGTGCTGCCATGTCTTAAAACGCAACATGTCTGGAGTAACTTAATTAATTACTTAGAATGAAGTTAACATCCACGAAATAACAATATGGTTAAGTTCATTATTCAACTGTGGCTTACTGAGGATAATTTATTATAATAGATCACAATTTCACTTCTCCTTCTTAGTTCTCTGTTCAACCCTTATTTCAGAAGTTGAAAAAAAATGCTAACTTATAATAATTAACTGACAGCCGCTAATAACGGTGCATTTATCAGCCAATGAACTTACAACCTTTTCTGTGAAGGCTCTTGCAGTTCTTTCAACCTCAGTGCAGGCAGGTCCCAGCAGCAGAAAGTTATCTCTGTGACTCCCAGGGACGTGTAATTCTCCAGCTCCCACTCTATTCTGCTCCCTCACAGATTCACCGTCTCTGTGACTCCCAGGGACGTGTAATTCTCCAGCTCCCACCCCACTCTGCTCCCTCACAGGGTCACCGTCTCTGTGACTCCCAGGGACGTGTAATCCTCCAGCTCCCACGCCACTCTGCTCCATCACAGGGTCACTGTCACTGTGACTCCCAGGCACAACTAGGCCTCGATCCTCAGTGCTGATTTATATCCTCTAATTTTGGTGCTTCCACCTCCTAGGTGTGAGTTAGCCTCAAGCTCCTTCTCCAAGTTGCTCTCTCACATGGTCACTCCCTCTGTGACTTGGTGCTGATTTCCAGCCTCCTGCTCTGCTGTTTCTCCAACTCCAAGTTTCAGTCGGCCTTGATCCTCGGTGATTTATATTCTCCCGCTGTGCTGCTCTCTCTCAGGTTCTCTCCCTTTGTTTATCCCAGGTAATGGTAGGCCTCAAGCCTCAGCTGAGGTTTATAACATCCCATTCCACACTGCTCTCTTACAGAATCGCTGTTGTACCTGGAAGACAGTGGAAAAGAGGAGGACTAGACAGAGCAGAGGGTGCTACACTGATTGAGCGAGTTGTATGGGATGGAACAGGTTATCCGGGGAGCTCGGCAGACCTGCAGCAACTCAAGAACATTACTGGAAGATACAGTGAGAGTTGCAGACTCTAAAAATAGCCAAGGAAATTGAGAGATGGTGGCTTGTTCATGATGGAGCTTTGTAGAATCTAAAGGGCTTTTTCTGAGCTGCTCAAAGAGATGTGTAGACTTCAACAAATGCAAATTGACAGCCAGCAAGTGTCGTGTGGTACTGGAGACTGTTGGATGTTACAGAGCTAGAAGACTTGCAGTAACTGGGGGACTATGAACTTTTGGAGCACTGGTGGTGTTCAAGGACCCCCAGGACATGAGGAGGTGCAGAGAATGGGAGCATTCCAAATAGTGGGATTATAGGGGCTGGAAGTCCTGAGATGGATAAAGAGGATGAAAATTGCCAATTTAACACATGCAACCATTGTAATTATAGAGATTTAAGGAAGGGAACTTGTGCTGTCATTGATTACAGTTATATGGAGAGTTACAGAAGCTGAAGGGGTTACAAATTTAAAAGGGGAGAGATTTTAGGTGATCAGAAGTTTAAACAAGAATAAATCAATTTTAGAGATCTCTAACACAGATGGGAATGAAGGAGGTGAGATATTGTGAGGAACTATAAGAGTTATAAGTCGGGGAGGATGTCAGATATAAAAGGGAGAGTTGCATTGTCTGTGTGCAGTTAGACATGAGGGGTGTTGTAGTGCCTGCTGGAGGAGACACAGATAACAACAGTTCCAACGGCTGGTGCAGGGGCTCAGGAAGGGAAGGTTGTCGGGGCTGGCGATTACATAGATAGAGGTGAAATTGGAGCTGCAGGAGTTTATGGAGAAAGGGAGGATTGGAGGGACTGGGGATTACACGGATTGAGGTGGTAGTTGGAGCTGCAGGAGTTTATGGAGGATTGTTGGTGCTGGAAATTACATTAACACAGACAATAGTGGAGCTGCATGAGTGACTGAGATAGGGAGGGTTGAAGGGGCTGGATCAGTTCACACAGCCAGGGAGAAGTGTAGGGATTGGACGTGCCAGAGATACTGAGGGTTGTAGGGCTGCAGGAGTTCAGAGAGTTACTGAGGACTGTGAAAGTAGGTTTGCAGCATTCCCATCAGTCACACAGAGATGTGGAGTGCTGTTCTGGTGGAGGTTACAGATATCAACAGGGTTGCAGATACTGGAAGATATTACAAAGACAGTGAGCTATAGTATTTGAGGAGGTTACAGAGACGGGATGCATTGAGGAGTTGGAGGCTGCTACAGGTGTTAAACATGCTGCAGCGGATCAATACCCTTACATCGATCAGGGGGATTGGAAGTTCTGGAGATAAAAAATGAGAATTGCAGGAACTGAAGAATATCACAGAAATGGGGAGTAACATATGATTTAGAAGAGTTATAAAATGAGATGAGCTGTGTTCAATGGAGTCAGGACAGATACAGGGAGATCTGAAGGGACCACAGATGATCAAAAGGACAGTGAGGCTTCTCAGTGTAGGATTGGGGCAGTTTACGCAGACAGGGAGCATTTTATGGAATGGCGTTATTTACGGAGATTATGAAGGTGTATAGAATTGAGGAACGAACAGAGATACGGAAGGCTGTAGCTAATGAAGACATTTGTTGATGTCAGATGCTGAGGTTCTGGAAATTATATGGACCGGAAAGCTGGACAATCTGTCAGAGCTTAGAGAGACAGAAACAGCAATAGAGTCCGGAGACACTAACACAGAGAGGGAACATTGCAGACTTTGGAGGAGGTTTCTGTTTTAGGGATGGTTGTAGGGGAGTGTAACGTTTACACAGATAGGGGTGTAAGAGCTGGAGGTTATAGAGATGATTAGATTGGTGGGGAGACTGGAGGAGCTTACATTGACAGGGCTGGTGTTAGCGACGGGAGGATGTTACATAGAGAGTAAGTCTTGTAGAAACTGATCGGGAGAGTCACAAGCATTGGAGTTGGTTCCATAGATCGGGGTGTTGCAGGGACCTGAGAGGATTATGCTGATAGGGACGATTGTAGGATGTTCACATTTTCAGAGTGTTCCAGGATTAGGAAAGGTTACACAGTTAAGGAGGGATGTTGGAGCTGTGGGAGTTCACAGAGACCTGGAGGTTTGAAGAGTTTGGGGCTGTTTATGGATAAAGGGATATATTTAGGGCCAGTAATATGGAACGCAGAGGGAGAGTTTAGATTAGATTCCCTACTGCATGGGAACAGGTACTTCGGCCCAACAAGTCCACACCAACTCTCCAAAGAGTAACCCACCCAGACCTACTTCTCTCCGACAATGCAACTAACACTTTGAGCAATTTAGCATGGCCAATTCACCTGACCTGTACATCTTTGGACTGTAGAAAGAAAGCAGAACACCCGAAGAAAACTCATGCAGACACAGGGAGAATGTGCAAACTCCACACAGCAAGTCACCAAACGCTGGAATCGAATATGGGTACCTGGCACTGTGAGGCACCATTGCTCACCACTGAGCCACCGTGCTGCCCCAAATTGCAGAATTATACAAAGAGAGAATGTTTGAGGTGCTGGGAGGGATGTAGGGAGTGGAGGAACAAACAGAGATATGGAGTGCTGTTGTTGCTTGAAAACAGATAAGGAGCTCGGTAGGGATGGGAGAAGGTTACTGTGGTCGTGTGGTGCTATAGGCCAGCAGGCAGGAGTGTTATAGGGCCTGCAGAAGGTTCCAATGATATCATGTTCTCCTCGGGCTTGAGGAAGGTACACAGGTGGGTGTTTTGGTCTGCGCTGGAGGATTTTACAGAGACGGGGGCACTGTAAGTATTGTGCAAGCCTACAGAAGTAGGGAGTATTGGACTGAGTGCAGGATGGGATCATTGAGATTGGGCATGTTATCGACACTGGAGCAATTTACACACAGGGAGAGTCGTCAGCATTGGAGTAGGTTTCAAATACACAGAGGGAATATGAGAAGGGTGGAGATTATAGTAACAGGAAATTTTCTGGGAATTACTGGCATTCAAGACACTGGCACAAACAAGTTGGACCGAAAGGAATGTTTCCTTGCTGAATGACTCTATCCCATGACAAGAGACAGCGTGAGGGGGGAATATAGAACAGAAAGATTCCAGGTTTCAATGCCATCTCCTTGGGGGAGACCTGCTTTCCCCTCTGTTGTACTGGTCCTCACTAAGACTGCACAGGCTTGGATTGATAACTGTCAACTTCCTATATTGACACAGGAAGGTTCAGTACAGAGAGATGAAAATTAACAAGAGGCTGGGGTTTGAGCCTGGGACCATCATGCTCTGTGTTTGTTCTCCAACACTGTATCTATGTCATGTCTTCTGGACCAAAGTTCGATGTATTAAATACACTCTGCTCTGTTCACTGTGAGTGATCTTACGTCACTGCAGGATTTACTGAAGGCTCCAGATCTCACTCTCCATCTCTCTGGCTGACCAAATGTCTTCAATGTGGTGATGAACAAAACAGGAGTTGGGAATTCTCCTGAGTCAGGAGCATCCCGAGTACCTACAGAAGACAGAGAAACAGACAGAATGGGAAACCAGACTGATGCAGTTAGGGTTACACATGGAGAATGGCACTGAGTCCCACAGAGATCTGGAAAATCCCAGTCTCCATCCCTGGTCTGTGCTGCCCATCTCCCAGGAGTGGAGAACTCTGTTGGCTCAGGATCTGGAGTAGCTGCAAAAGGTGCAGTCACCGGCAGCAATTAGACCCTCCCAGTGAGGGATACCACATGGAGAGATACCGCGTGATATCACCAGTGTGCAGGAAGGTATCACAATCAAACCACAGTCAGGAAGAAGGTGCATTGGGAGCAGTACTCAGGGGTGAGGGAGCAATCAGTGGGCCAGGCAATGATCTGGTGTTAATCTCACTCGACTGTTCATCCAGAATTTAATGCCGGTAGCAGGGATACCCATCTGACTGCTTAATACCTTTAAGTAAGGAAATCTTTTATAGGCTGCCGGTCTGGCGTACATATGAATCCAGACCCAGAACCAGGAGGTTGACCCTCAACTGTCCCCTGAAATGATCTGGCAAGCCAATCAGCTCATGGGCAGCTCGGGGGTGGGCATGAAATGCTGGCCAGCTAGAGACAGCAATATGCAACGAGTGAATTAAAAACAACACTGCTGGGAGCAGTGTCCTGGCCAATCATGTCGTTAGGTTTATGGACAGGGCTTTAAACTGACAGAGTGGATGCAGGGACAGGGTTTAGGTGAAAGGAGCTTTCCAAATCCAAAGAGAAAAGGTGTCACATCAGAACAGCATGGGAATGTGACTGAAAACAAGCAGAAAGGAACAGGAATGGACAGTGAATTAGGCTCTGACAGGAAATTCTGGGAAAACGTCAATTACAGGTTTTTTTGGAATTGTCAAAATATCGAAAAGATTTGGTCACTAGTAAGATGTGGTTACAGGAGAAACTGTGCTCTACTGTTCTGTGTTCCAAACAAGGAGGATTACAATGGCAGGAAGAGGTTTCAGGAGGCTGGAGAGGATGAGATCTGAATGAATAGACATAATTAGGAAGGTTTACTCGGAGTGCTAGAGATAACAGAAACACCTGATCTGAAGCAGATGACACAGCCTGGGATGGGTGTGGGGATTGGAGGTGTTTTCACAGGGAGGGAGGACCAAAGAGCCACAGGAGGGAACAGAGATGCGGAGAGCTGTATGGCCTGCAGGAGTTCATGGAGATGGGGAGTTTGGGAGAGATGGGCCAGTTGACAGGGATAAGGATATTGGTTGGATGGAGCGGTTTACACAGGCAGGAATGTTTTAGGCGAATCGAGCAGATTACAGCAATAAAGTGGGTTGTATTGACTGGACAGAGATATGGAGGGTAGTCATGGCTGAATATGTTTATAGATACAGGAAGGTTTAGACTCTGCAGATTATTTAGATATGAAGGGTAGAGTCTGACAGATTTTCCAGAACGGCAGTAATTTTGGTTGGAGACAGTTTTTCAGATAAGGGAGCATTAGTAACCTCCTCCAGAATGGTCAAAGTGGGAAGGGTTGTATGGGATTTTCCCTTCAGACTAACAGGGACATACTGGATTCTTGAGGTCACACTTTTAAAAGTCTCCCAGTTGCTAGTTATTCCTTTTCCTTCAAACAGATTGACCCATGATTTGGACGTGCCAGTGTTGGACTGGGATGGGCAAAGTTAAAAATGACAACACCAGCTTATAGGTGCACTAGGTTCATTTGAACGCACTAGCTTTCCAAGTGCTGCATCTTCATCAGGTGGTTGTGGAGCACAGTCACAGAATTTATAGCAACAGGATGGCAGTGTCATGGAGTGAAATATTAAACAAGTTTTGATTTAGTCTTTCATCTTTTAGAATGATCCCCAGCGCTTCTAAATCTAGCACTTCCAAACACAGAGGGTCCTCGATTATCCAAATACCAATTATCCAAATATCTGATTATCCAAAGGAGATCTCGAGGTCCTGAGAGAAACATTATATCAACAACATGTTTCAACCCTGATTGTGTTTTTTTTTTGTTCACACTGATTAAAACCGATCTCAGCTGACTGAACCGTTGCCATGAATAGTCCTGGACATCGAGCTCAGATACCATCTCCAATTGACTGACTTCCCACCCTTTCCCCACACTTAGTCTGAAGTTCTACATAGGGGTAAATCCTAAACCCCCCTTCCCCAGATATTCTCTCGAACATTTTCCTGTGCAGTGCACAGGTGGAACTTTTCGAAATGTTGCAGTATAAAGTGTGTACGTGTGTACGTGTGGCTGTGTGCGCATGTATGTGTACATGTGCGTGTGCGTGTACGCTATTTGGAGACTTAACCACCAAAGGCAGCAGCTCTCTTACTGTTGGTGTCCACTCCGGCTGCCCAGGAGGGGGAGGAGATGATGGGGGCAGGGACGCACAGATGGCAGGGCAGCTGGGAGTATGGGCGCGAATGCTGGGGGGGAGTGTTGGATGGGTTTTGGACCCGGTGGGTGTAGTGTTTGACGGGGTTGGAGGCGGGTGGAGGGTGGTGTTGGATGGGTTTGGCGGCAGTGGCAGGTGGTCAGTGGAGGGTGGTGTTGGACGGTATTGTTGGCGGGGCGGGTGTGGGTCGGTGTTGGATGGGTTTTTGGGGACTGGCGGGGTGTGGGGGCTCACACATGGTTTGCTACTGCCGAGTCACCTCAATGGGGTCTAGCCATTACCAAACATTCCGAGCTCCAGAGGAAAGGCATTGAATTGATTAATTAAATAATCAATTATCTGAATGAACTTTTGCCCGCCCATTTCATTCAGATAATCGAGGTTCCTGTGTAAACCAGCTGGATGATATCCTGGTGTTGTGTGATTTTTAACTGCACCCAATCAACCCCTGCTCGATCCTTCTGAATGGCCCCAACATTGGCCCTCTTCCAGTTTAAGACCTTAATCTGTGGACCTGACTGATCATTTTCCCCTGGCGATGTTAAAACCAAGACAGTTGTGGTCACTGGACGCAATGTGCTCTCCGAATGGCACTTCAGTCACTTGGCCGACCTCGGTTTCTGAGGGGAGGTCTCGTGTTGCATCCGCCTGAGTAGCGTAGAGCACTCTACATCTTGGTTTAGGAAACTTTCTTAGACATATTTGTCAAATTCCACCCCGTATGGACCTTTTACACACTGGGTGACCCAGTCAATCCAGGGGAAGTTAAAATCTCCATCCAATACTACTCTATTATTTTTATAGGTACCTGCAATCTCACAATGCAATTGCTCCTCTCGTATCCTCTGGCTATGTGGGGATCTAGAACACCATCCCAGCAGACTGACCATCCCCTTTTTGTTTCTAACTTTTAAAAATATGGCCTCATTCAAATACCATTTAACAATATTGTCTCTAATCACTGTTGTTATGTCCTCCCTAATGAAAGGGACAACTTCCCCTACTCACTTACTTGTCCTTCTGTCCAGCCTGTAGCTTCTGCATCCTGAAACACTGGTCTGCCAGTCCTGCCCTTCTCTCAGCCATGTTTCTGTTATGGCTATAATATCCCAGTTCCCAGAGTCAATCCATGCTCTGAGCTCGTCTGCCTTACCAGTCAGGCCTCGTGCGTTGTAATAAATACCCTTTAAACCAGAAGTCTCTTCCCTCCCTTTACTGTGTCCTGGATACCCTGAATAGGAAACTAGCTCTCGATGGCTGATGTATTTCCTCCTGACGAGTTGATGGCCCCTCTCTTATTCAGAGTCTCAACTCCCTGCCAGACTCGTTTAATTCCTGCCCAGTAACACGAGCAAATCTCCACTCAGGGATACTGGTCCCCCTGCTTCGAGTGCAAACTATCCCCCTGGTACAGGTCACCTCTACCCCAGAAGAGATCCCATTGACCTAAGAACTGAAAAATCTTGTCTGAATAAATCAGTTCAGTTTTTTTAATTGGTGTCTGAAAATATTGATGAGTGCAGTGCAAATGATGTGGGTTCCATGGAGTTCATTAAGGTCTTTAACAAGGTTCCACATGGGAGGCTGGTCCAAAAGGGAAGAGCCCATGGGATCCAAAGCAAGTTGGCAAATTGGATCCACAATTGGTGGAGGGTTATCTTTTTGTTTGAAAGCCTTTGCCCGGCGGGTGTACCACAGGGGCCTGTGCAGGAGTCATTGCTGCTACTTATGGGCATTAATCACTTGGATATGAAAGCAGAAGGAATCATTAGTAGTTTTGCAAAGACTTGAAAGGTGAGGGTGTTGTCCACAGTGAGGAGGATGGTCACAGGCTACAGTCTGAAGGTTGAGGCTTGGACGGAATTTCAACAGAGCAATTTCAATTGATAACCAGGCAAGAGCACAGCAGGCAATGAGGGAAAACTGATCAATTAAACTGCTTTTACTTTGATGTAAAATGCCTGACAGGTAAGGCTGATTAAAGCAAGGCATGGATGGGAATCTGGGGCTGGGAAATCACAGGAGTTACAGAAACACAGCTGAGGGAGGGACAGGACTCGCAGATCACTGTTCCAGGGGACAGTTTCAACAGGAGGGATAGAAGGGGAGGCAAGAGAATGGGGGAATGGAGTTTTTGCTCAGTGAAAACATCACTGCAGCACTGAGAGAGGATATTCATGGGGATCGCCCAGTGAAGCTATGTTAGTGGAACTGAGAAATAAGAATGAATAATCAGTTTGATATGACTGTAAGACAGGCCCGCAGTAGTCAGTGGGAAATTGAGCAGCAAATATGTCGGAGATCTCAGATATCTGTAAGAATGATAGGGTTGTAATGGTCGGGGATTTTAACTTTCCAAAGCTAGACTCGGACTGCAAGAGTGTTCAGAGCTTGCATTGAAGAAATTTGTTCAGTGTGTTCAAGAAAACTGTCTCTATCTATGGAACTGGTCCGACTGGAGATCGGGATAAAATCTGACCTCCCTTTGGGAGACAAGGTAGTGAAAGGGGCTGAAGTGTTTGTGGGGAAGCACATTTGCAAAGTCACCATAATTCCATTAGTTTGAAAATAGAGATGGAAAAGGACAGCCTGGTCCACAAGTCAAAGGTCAAAACTAACCTTGCCCCAATCCAGAAGGTATTAGACAAGACCGTCCAAAAGTTGATTCGTGGAGGCTATTTGCAAGTAAAGTGGGATTCTTTCAAAAGAGAGATAAATTAAGATTTCAGGGCCAGCATATTCCTTTTAGTGTGAAGGACAATGCAGACATAAGTGGGAAATACTGGATGACTGGGGATATTGAGGCTCTGGTCAAGACAAAAGGGGATACATGTCATATACAGCCAACTGGATTAACTCAATCCCTTGAAGAACATTGTGGGTGTAGTAATACTCTTAAGGGGGAAACCATGAGGGCCCAAAGGGGACCTGACAGAGCTTTGGCAGAGAAGGTTCAGAAAAATCCAGAGAGATTGTACAAGTATAATAACAACAAAAGATTACATCGAGACATAATGTGACTCCTTAAAGTTCAGTGAAGCCATCCATGTCTGGAACAACAGAAAATGGCGAGATCAGAAACAAAAAATTCATGTCAGAACTGACTGTGGAAAAAACACTGGAGAAGCCGGGAAATAAACAGTGATGTACACAGGAGATGCTAAAGGTTTTAAAATGCAGTAAAATTATACAACTCCTTGGGAACTAGTCAAGTACATCCCAGGACATTGGGGTAAATTAGGAAACAAACACCAAGACATTTCTATCACTGACAGCCACGGGGAGTGAGTTGGGAGCCTGGATTATGGCTAATGTTGTGCCAGCATTTAGGAAAGGCTGTGAGGCAAAGCAAGGGACATAAACACAAATTAGCTTGATGTCAGTGGTGTGAGTGATGTTGGAAGTGATTCTGTGGGACAGGCGTAACATGCATTTGGAAAGGCAATGATTGATTAGAGATAGTCAGCATAGCTTTGTGCGTATAAAGGAGTGTCTCTCAAACCTGATAGAGGTTGTTTAAGAGGTGACCAAGGAGGTGGATGAAGGCAGAGCAGTAGACGTTGTCTATCCTAACTTCAGCAAGGCCTTTGACAGGGTTTATCATGGTGCACTGGTTAGTAAGGTTAGATCACATGGGATCAGGGAGACCGAGACAAACAGACACAAAATGGGCTTGATAGTAGGAGACAGAGGATGGTGGCAGAGGGTTGTTGTGCAGACTGGGGGCCTCTGACCAGGGTTGTGCCATAAGGATTGGTGCTGGGGCCACGCATGTGCATTATTGACATAAGCGAGAATATAGGAATTAATTTTAGTAAGTTTGTGGATAGTAAAATAAGTGTTATAGTGGGCAGTGAATACAGTTATCAAAGGTGATCTTAACCCACTGAGCCAGTTGGTCAAGAAATGAAAGGTGGAGTTGAATTCAGGAGCTGGATTTTGTTATAACAAACCAGAGACAACTAAAACAATCAATGGAATAGCTCTGGGCCGTGTTGTCGAACAGAGAGAGAGAGAGAGAGAGAGAGAGAGAGAAAGTCCAAGAGCTTCAGTTACATTGTTCCTTGGAAGTGGCATCGCAGGTGGACAGGCCAGGGAAAGCAGCATGTGACACATTTCCCCTCATGGAACAGAGCATTGAGTACATGAGTTGATACATCATGATATGGCAGTTTCAGACATTGCTGGGCCTCCAGATGGAGTACTGTGTAGAATTCTGATCCTCCTGCTTTGGGAAGCATATTCTCAAACTGAAAATGGGGGAAAGATTGACAAAGATGTTACTGATCCTGGAGGGTTTGACTAGAAAGGAGAGGCTGGATAAGTTGAAAAACAAAACGTTGGGATGAGAAATATTTGACAGATAAGGTTAAGAGTATGCAAAGAGATCCTACAGCATACACGTACAAAAGAGCAACTGGAGAGACAACAGATCAACGAGGCCATCCATGTGTGGAACCACAGGAGGTGGGCGAGAGCCTAAATGAACATTTCATGTCAGAACGTACTATGGACAAAGACTTGGAAACAAAGGGAAAGAAACAGTGATGCCTTATAAAGAGTCCCCATTACAGAAGTGGTGGTGCTGGAGATCTTAGAACACAAAGGTAGAGAAAGCCCCAGGTCTTGAACAAGTGTATCCCAGAACAGTGTGACAAAGTTGCAGCAGAGACAGTGGCAGAGATATTTGTGTCGTCCTTCATATTTCCCTTGGGTGTAGGTGGCTGAGGGGTGAGCTTATAAAGGATTATAAAACCACAGGGTGTATACGTAGGGTGAATAGTGAAGGTCTCTGTCCCCGGGTAGGGGATCCCATACTAGAGGGCATAAATATGAGGTGAGAGAGGAAATACTTAAAATGGACCGGAGGAGAACATTTCCCACACAGAGGATGGTGCACGCATTGAATGAGCTGTCAGAGAAATGGGAGAGAAAAGTGCAATTACAACATGGAAAATACATTTGGGTAGGACCATGGAGAGGAGAAGGTTTGAAGGGATATGGATCAAATGCAGGGAAATGTCACTCGTTCAGGAACCATGGTCAACATGGACTAGTTGCATTGAAGGTTCTGTTTTCATGCTGCATGACTTTATCATTGGAGGGGGAGAGTATCGACATAAGGCATGTTGCAGAGACTGAACCAAGTTACAGCAATAGGGATGGTAGTCCGGAGTGCAGCATATTTCAAATATGTGGAGGGAATGTAGGGGAAAGGAGGAGGTTACAGGGACAGGAGCTATTATAGGAGTTAAAATTATTGAAGACACTGACATGCTGTAGATACAGTGTTGGAGAGGGAATACAGATAAGAAAGATTCCAGACAGCATTCCCTCCCTCTTGTGGGAGGCCTGCTTTTCCCTCTGTTGTACTGATGCTCACTAAGACAGCACAGACATGGATGGATAATTGTGAACTCCATATGCTGTCTCAAAACAACAAAACTTACAGTGGGGACAGTGATTGAGCCTCAGGTGTGTCTCTGTACTGTGCTCCCCCTCCAGCACGGTATCTGTGTCATGTCTTGTTAGCGATGTTAGGAGCCCTCTCATTGCTCCCTGCTCTGTGCACTGTGAGTGATCTTACCTCTCTGCAGGATTTATTGAAGGCTCCAGATCTCCCTGCCCTTTGTCTCTCTGGCTGACCAACCATCTTCAATGTGGTGATGTACGAGATACCCAGCATTTGGGAAGTCAATTGAGTCAGGAACTTTCTGAGAACCTACAGGAGACAGAGAGAGAGAGAGAATGGGAAATTAGGCTGATACAATGAGGGTTACATATGGAGAATGGCACAGTGTCCCATAGATATATGGAAAATCCCAGTCTCCATCCCTGGCCTGTGCTGTTGCGTCTCTGTGGAGTGGACCATTCTGTTGCCTCAGGATCTGGAGTAACTGCAAGAGCGAGACTCGCTGACAGAGGCAGCAATTAGACCCACACAGTGAAGGATACCACATGGAGAGAGACTGAGTGATATCACCAGAGTGCAGGAAGGTGTCAGAAGCAAACAATTGTGTAGGAAGAACGGGTTCTGCTTTGTGGTGCACTGGTATCAGCGCTCAAGGATGAGCAACCTGTGAGCAGACGAAGTGATGGCCTCATGTTATTATTGCTTGAGCAAGTATCCAAAACCTCAACTAATGTTCAGGACAGACAGGTTTGAATCCCACCATCAGAAATGAAGGAATTTCAATTCAATAATTTAAAAAATAATAATTAACAATCCATAAAGGAATATGAAACCATTGCTGATGTACCAAAACCCAAACCCTTGTCATTTAGAGAAGGACATCTGCCTATCCTCATGTGATCTGCACGACATCCCCACAGCAAAGTGTTTGCCTCTAAATGACCCTCTAAACGGCCAAGCAAGTTACTCAGCTCAAGGGCAGCGAGGGCTGGATAAGAAAGGCTGGTCAGGCAGAGACACTGACATCCCATACCTGACTTAAAAGACAATCCATTAGGATGCTCCTACTGGAACTGCACTGAGACCAGTGTCCTGGCCAATCATGTCGGTAGGTTTATGGACAGGGCTTTAAACTGACAGAGAGGATGCAGGGACAGGGTTCAGGTGAAAGTAGCTTTCCAAATCCAAAGAGAAGCATTGGAACAGCATGGGAATGTGGCTGAAGACATTCAGAAAGGAACAGAATTGGACAAAGTTTAACTAAAACTGTACATCAGTGAATATGGATGTGACAGGAGGTTGTGGGAAAAAGGAAATTATGTTTTTCTTTAGAATGGACAAAGTCTCCACAATCAGTTGGATGGATTTTTGATAGACAGATAAATGAGATTTAGACACGAGGGAGTCGTGGTTACCGGACGAATAAGAGGTGGAATGTATATAGTCGATGGTTTAGTCGTGCGGGGTCTTAAGCAGAATGGGAAAGGAGGGTTGGGTAACGCTGACAGTAATGGGCAACAAAGGCATTACAGAGAATGCTTTTGGCCTCAGATCATGAAGTAGATTCAGTCTGAATGTAAATTCTGGCTACGACTTGCCAAGGACACAAGTAGCAGAACAGTTTTAGCCACCGAACAGCATTTCATTGCTCATCACTGCATTAAACACAAATTTTATTGTAAATTTTAATAGACGCATAGTGATAATTTTTGGAAACTTCAATATTGTAATAATCTGTGACAATCACACCAACAAAAGTGATATGAGAAAAAGAGTTCAGAGAATGTTTCTGTCACTGTTTCTTTGATTAATACATTGGGCAACTGGCTCGGGATGTAACAATCTTAAATTGACCACTGCGTCATGAAGTTGAGGGAATGAGTAATGTCACACTGAGAGGTCCTCCGGGTAATTGTAATAAATTACAGTTTAAAGGGATATAAAAATTTTCAGTGACTCACGGAAAGGGCATGCCACAACTAGAAACAAAAATAGGAGAAAGTGAGGACTGCAGATGCTTGAGATCAGAGCTGAAAATGTGTTGCTGGAAAAGCGCAGCAGGTCAGGCAGCATCCATGGAGCAGAAGACTCGACGTTTCGGGCATGAGACCTTCTTCAGGAATTCCTGAAGAACGGCTCATGCCCGAAACGTCGACTCTCCTGCTGCTTGGATGCTGCCTGACCTGCTGCGCTTTTCCAGCAACACATTTTCAGCTAGAAACAAAAGTAGCCAATGACATGAGTTTGAGAGAAGAACTGATCAAGGGAAATAGACTAAACAGCATGAAATGTGTGTCTGTAAACAAACAGTGGAAAACATTTGAAGGAATAGTGTAAAACATTCAACAGACAAAGCCTCAGCAAGAAACTCATACCCGTCACTCACTCAAAACAAAATGGATCATATTAGATTATCAGGCTGAGAAGATCACAAAAAAGTACTTAAAATTCTGTGGTGAGAGCGAGGGTTTAAGCAGTAAGTGTTAAAGGGTGATTGCGATGGGTCTGCTAGCAGGAGGAGGGCACTGGCAAGGGGAATTGTTGTCAGTGTTTAATGATACGATAGGAACAGGGAGATGTGAAGGTACTGGTGGTGGTGAGAGTGTTACAGAGAGTGATCAGGGCCTGAATGGTGTTACAAAGTCAGTATGGATTGCTGCAGCTGGAGGGGTTTGCAGAGATGGGAGGGACATATGTATTTTTATTTATTCATTGGATGTGGTTGTCACTGATAGGACCAGCATTCTTTTCCCCATTGCTAATTACCCAGAGGTTAGCTCAGAGTCAGTCATATTGCTGTGGTCTGGAGTCACGTGTAGGCTAGAACAGGTAAGAGTGTCAGATGTCCTTCCCTTAAGGAGGTAAGTGAACCTGATGAGCTCTTCCTACTGATTGACAATGCTTTTATGGTGACCTCACCAATGTCTTGTACAGATTCAACATGACATCCCAACTCCTACTCTCAATGCTCTGCCCAATGAAGGTAACCATCTCAAATGCCTGCTTCACCAGCCTGTCTACCTATGACACCTCTTTCAAAGAACTGTGTACCTGCATCCCTGGGTCACTGACTGACAACACTACCCCGGGCTTGAACATTAACTGTATAAGTCCCACCCTGGTTTATTTTACCAAAGTGGAACACTTCGCATTTATCTAATTAAACTCCATCTGCTATTCTTCAGCAGTACTGTTAATCCTGTTGTATCACAGATAACCTTCTTCACGGCCTAC
Source organism: Hemiscyllium ocellatum (assembly GCF_020745735.1). Lineage (NCBI taxonomy): Eukaryota > Metazoa > Chordata > Chondrichthyes > Orectolobiformes > Hemiscylliidae > Hemiscyllium > Hemiscyllium ocellatum. Next base: position 779,889 of record NW_026868168.1, on the reverse strand, counting down.
TATATCACCAATGTTAGCGTCACCCACAAACTTAAATACCAGGAAAGCAATATTCCCATCCAAACCATTTATCCACATGACAAACAACAATGGACCCACTACACCGCTGGTCACATGCCTCCAGTTAGAAAATCAAAACGTCTCCTACCACACTCACTCTCCTACTATCAAGACAATTCTACACCTAATGGATATCGCATCCTTTTACATTGACCTGATGTTATTACCCAGTCTACCTCAAGGAACGTAGAACGCAGATCAGTACAGGACCCTTCAGCCCTTGTTGTCATGCTGACCTTTTATCCTCCTCTAAAATCAAACTAACCTACACTTAACTCATTTTACTATCATCCATGTACCCATTCAAGAGTTTATTCAATTAGTTCAATTTATCATTTCTCTGCCCATTCTTTTTCCAGCTGATGTATTGATTGGTGTATCATTTGATATCCTTACTCGTTCTTAACAACTCCACCAAAATTGGGATCATCTGCAAAATTACTAATCGCACCATTGACATTTTCATCTGAATTACAACGAGGGGTGCAGCACTGACCCTTGCAATACCCCATTTGAAACAGACCTCCAATCAGAAGTACATTCTTCCAAAGACTGCTGACTTCTTTGTCCAAGGTAATTTTGTCTCCAACTTCAACAAGATTGTAAAGATTGAGTGAGGTTACAGATGTGGAGAAGGGTCAGGTGGTTTGATAATGTTACACAAAGGGAGGATTGGTAGGAAAGGCTGTCTGGACTGGAGGACTTTATACAGATGAGAAGGTTGAGAGGGATGGTAAAAGGTGAGAGGCAATGAGGTGGATAGGACAGGATGGAGGAGTCCTCTGATGACTGGAGAAAGTTACAGTGATATCATGTGCTGTGGAGCGTGGATAAGGTACACAGATGGGAAGGTTGGTAACGTCTGAGGGATGTCACAGAGACAGGATTGGCTGTCGGTACTGGACATGATGACAGAGATATGGATTAGATAGATTTTTGGGGATAGTGACCATAACTCTAAGTTTCAATGTTATTGTGTAAAGAGGTAAGGATTGTGCAGAAGTTAAGTGTCTAAATTTGGGAAAGGCCACTTGTCATTTGATTATCACTATCATTCAACTTAATCGCTATCATTAGACAGGATCAGACAACCAAACACTGGGAGCAATTATATGCAGTTGAGGATACAATCGAAAAGTGGGAGTATTTTTAAAGGATATAGTGAGAATTCCGGGCCAGTGTGTCCCGGGAACAGTGAATGGAAAAGGCAGCAGGTCCGACGAATACTGATTAAGCAATATCGTGAGTTTGATAAAGAAAATACAGTACAATGAAAAACAAACACAGGTGAAGCCGTTCAAATGTAGAGAGAGTGCAAGGGGGTTCTTAAAATAAGAGGGGCAATCAATGGGCATGAAATATCCTTGGCAGATACTAGTAAGGAAAAGCCACAAGGTATGTTATTAGTTTTGTTGCAGTAAAAATGTTCCCAGCTAAAGGGTACGGCCTGTTAGAGACATAAAGGGACATTCTGTGCATGGAGCAGAGGAAGTATGTGAGGTCTTCAATGAATACTTGCCACCTGTACTCACAAAGGGGAAAGACATTGTAGCTGCGGATTTCAGTCGGGATGATCAGGTTCTAGAACATGGCAAGATCAATAAAGATGAGGTATTAAATGTTTTCACAGGCATAAAGGTGGAGAAATCCCCGGTGCCCAATGAAATGTATCCAAGGCTGCTATGCGAGGTAAAGGAGGAGAGTGCTGGGGCCCTGGTGTCTATATTGAATACTTTGCTGAACACCGGCGAATTGCTGACTGACTGGAGGATCGCTAATGTGGTTCCTTTGTTCAAGAAACCACTCTCTGGGTGAAGAGGTTTCTCCTTGTCTCATTTCTAAACAGGCTTCCAATTGCTCAACTCTGGTGCTTTTCGGATCTTAATCTCTCCTGCCAGTGAAATCATCTTCCAATGTTCTCTCTACCACGGGATTTTACTGCTGCTACACTAACTGCTGTGTACATACCACCACAAGCAGAGGGTGAGGAAGCTCTGGATGGGCTGAAAACAGAACACACCAAGTCCCTGTGTATTGTAATTGGTGACTTCAATCAAGCCAATCTGAGGAAGGTGTTGCCCAAGTACCACCAGGACATTATCTGCCCATCAGGGGCCCGCACTTTTTAGACCACTGCTGCACCACTGTGAAAGATACTGACCACTCCACCCCCCACGCTAATTTCAAGAACTCGGACCACAATGCCGTGTTTCTTCTCCCAGCTTACAGGCATAAGCTCAAGCAGGAGACCTCCTCGCGGATACCGGTCCAGTGCTGGTTGGAGGAGGCAGAGGATCAACTCTGGGGCTGTCTGGAATCGGCTGATTGGATCATGTTCAAACAGTCCGCAGGCACTTTGAACGAGTATGCTACCACTGTCACAGACTTTATCAGCAAGTGTGTGGAGGACTGCACACCGAGGCAGTCAACCCGGGTGTTCCCCAACAGGAAACCCTGGATGAATCAGGATATACATAACCTGATAAAAACAAGGCGTGAGGCCTCCTGATCAAGAGACCCACTTGAATATAAGGACCCCAAGTATGGCCTTCGCAGAGCCATTAAGTGAGCCAAGAGCCAACACCGATCCAAACTAGAGCCCCAGACAGACACCCGGCGACTATGGCAAGGACTGAGCAACATCACAGGTTGTAAAATGAAACAGCAAAATATAGCAGATGATGACATATCCCTCCCAGATCGTCTGAAGACTTTCTACACTCGCATTGACCAAACATTTGGCAGAGAGGTAGCATCTATTCTGACAAGACCTGACGAACCTATTCCAACAGTCACTGCATCAGAGTTCAGACTTGTTTTCCTTCATGTGAATCCAAGGTAAGTGTAAGGACCAGACGGAATACCAGACCTTGCACTCAGAGCATGCGCAGATGAATTGGCAGGGGTCTTCTCGGATATCTTCAGCCTCTCTCTGCAGCAGGCCACTGACTGTGCCTGTTTCAAGAGGGCCAAAATCATCCCTGTGCCTTAGAAGGTCCATGCAGCATGTCTCAATGTCTACCGCCCAGTGGCCCTAACCTCGGTTATCATGAAGTGCTTTCAAAGGCTGGTCATGGCATTTATCAACTCCAGCCTCCCCAGAACTCTTGACATACTCCAGTTTGCCGAACGGACCAACAGATCCACGTCAGATGCCATATCACTGGCCCTTCACTCCTCCCCAGAACATCTCGACACCAAGAACAGCAACATAAGAATCTGAATCGTTGATCAGCCTTCAACACTATTATCCCCTTGCGACTGATTACTAAGTGATTTCAGACCAAACCCCACTCTGCAACTGGATTCTCAGATTCCTGACCACAGTCCACAATCAGTGAAGGTTGGGGACAATATTTCATCCTCACTAACACTCAATATGAGAGCCACCCAGGAGTCCTTACTCAGCCCTGTAATGTACTCACTGTATATCCATGACTGCGTCGCCAAATACCAGACTAATGCCATGTACAAGTTTGTTGATGACACCACCATAGTCGGTCAAATCTCAGATGGTGACAATCCAGACGACAGACAGAAGGTGGAAGACCTGGAAAAATGGTGCACTGAGAATAACCTAGCTCTCAATGCCTGCAAAACCAAGGATCTCATTACTGACTTTCGGCGGGATGTAACTCGTGTCCCCCTACACATTAACAGCACAGAGATGAAACGAATGGAGAGTGTCAAGCTCCTGGGAGTGTTAATATACAACAAACTTTCTTGGACTCTTCATGTGGCTGGTCGGGTTACAAAGGCACAACAGCATCTCTTCTTCCTCAGGCTGCTGAGGAAATTTGGCATGACGGTGAATACACTTGCCAACTTTTTAAGTGTGCCAACGAGAGCATTCTGTCTGGATCTATCACTACCTGTACCATTCAAGATCAGAGACTGTTACTGAGAGTGGTGAACTCGGCCCAGATAATCACAAAGGCCAACCTCCCATCTTATAATCCATCTACCATGACGCTGTCAAGGAAAGGCCGCCAGTATTCTCAAAGATCCATCCCACCCTGGCAATGGTTTACCACAACCTTTACCATCGGGGAGACGGTACAGAAGCTTAAACACACGCACCCATCTGCTTTCACAACAGTTTCTGTTTTGCTGTTAGGATATCGAATGGACTCACAAACGCTGAACATTTGCCTGTACCTTTTTTTTGTTTTTGCCGCTGTTTACCTATTGTTTACTTTTCTATGTTACTTAACACTGTGACCTGCCTGTATTGATCGCAAGACACTGTGCCTCAGTAAACGTGACATTCCATTCCATTCAATTCCATTCCCTCTTTCCAGGTCGTGCAATAATCTGTAAGATTCAAGTGCATTCCTCCTCATCCTTCTAAACTCCACCCTTATAGACACAGAGTCCTCACACTTCTGTTTAAAGTCTCAGAAATACATCCCTGCCTTAATGTTCTAGTCTTCTCGAGATGAATCAGAACATTGCATTGGCGTGCCTAATTACCAATTCAATCTGCTAGTTTGTCTTAAGGGAATCCTGGACTGGACTCCCTTTGCACTTCAGATTTCTGAATTTCCTCCCCATTTGGAAAATAACTCATGCCTCTATTTATCTGACCAAAATGCATGACCTCACACATTCCCATACTATATTCCATCTGCTACATCTTTGCACACTGTCCTAATCTGTCTAATGTTTCTGCAGCCTTCCTACTTCCTTAGTACTACCTGCCCCTCCATTTATCTTTGCAAACGTTGCCATATTACTTCATCCAGATCATTTATGTCTAAGGTGAAACGCTGTTGTATCACTGACCCTTGTGAACCACCACTGGTCAAAAGCTTCCACCCTGAAAAGGACTCTTTTATCTCTACCCTCTGCCTGCTGCCAGACAGCCGACTTTCTAATCGTGCTAGGACCTGGCCTCTGACACCATGGGCTCTTATCTTACTCAGCAGTTTCCTGTGAGGCACCTTGTCAAAGGCCTTCTGGAAGTCCAGATAGATAACACTCATTGTTTTCCTTGGTCTAATTTGCCCAATAACCTCTCAAAGAATTCGAACAGATTTGTCAGGTCTGACCTCCCCTTGTTGAAACAATGCTGCCCTATTTTACCACGCACTTCCAAGTATTCAGAGATCTCCTCCTTCTGCTGTTCCTTACTGGAGGGCTGTCGAGGCTGGGTCATCGATTGTATTTGCAGCTGAGATGGTCAGAGTTTAATCAATCAGAGAAACAAAGGGTCACGTAGAAAAGGCAAGAATGTAGAGTTGAGGAATATTAATCAGCCATGGTCTCACTGAGTGGTGGAACACATTCGATGGGCCAAATGGCCGAATTCCAGCTGCACATCTCATGGACTTCACGAAATCAGTTTCAAAATCAATTAAAGATTGAACAATATTATGGTTTTACGGAAAAAAGAAACCCATGGTCTAATCAGATAGGGATGGTGGTAGGGTCTCACAGACTGAAGTTATTTTAGGGACTGAGAGATTATGTAAATAGGGAGGGCTGTATGATCTACAGGAGCTTATGGAGAGTTGAAGAGTTGGAGCATTTTACAGAGGGAAGTTTATCACACAGGAGAAGATTACAGATAGTGAGGGTTGAGTAACCGGAGTAAATTAAAGAGAGGGAGAGTTTTCAGGTCAGAAAGAGATTACTCTGATAGGGATAGTTGAAGACACTGAATCAAAACTGCGCGGAGAAGGTTACACAGATAAAGAGGGATGTAGGGACTGAAGGTGAATACACAGACATGGAGGGTTGTATTGTTAGACGGAGCTTAGAGGGATAGGGACTGGTGTAGGGATTTACACAGACAGGGAAAGTTGTGTTTTTGGAGACAGTTACACGTATACATATAGTGTTAGGTGGTGTTTAATGGACTGCAGAGGAGCTCAAAGAGAATGTATTATGGGGAGTGGAGGAGATTACAGACACAGAGATGTCTGTGGGGTTGAAAAGAGCTTCTACAGATCCTCAGTGCGGTAAGGCTTGAGGGAGGGAGGTGATAATAATGAGTTTTACCAAGACTTAATGACTTATTTGATGTGGGGCAGGTCTCTGCACATAACTGTCAAAGGGAATTGAGGCAGTCTAGATGAGTTTACGAAAATATAAATGTTTATGGGAGTTTCAGAAGTAACAGTGATTGGGCATGCTGTAACGAATGGCATTAGCTATAGGGAAGGTTCAAAGAGCAGGAAGAGGTAACAGTCATATCAACCTTTGGAACGACTGGAGAAGCTTACGTAAACAAGGAGCGTTTTAGATACTGTCGGAGATTACAGAGATAAGGACAGTATTGGGGATGAGGCAAGGTTCGTGAGGAAGGGATGGTTGACAGGGCTGGACGAAGATCTGAATAGAATCTCCACAATGTGGAGACAGATCATTTGGCCCAACAAGTCCATACCAACCCTCTGAACAGTATTGTACCCAGACCCACCCCTCTACAAATCCATTAAACCCTGCATTTCTCATGATTAACTCACCTAAACCACATATTCCTGAATACTACATTCAATACTACAGATCGTGCAAATTTTGGACTGTGGGAGGAAACCAGAGAACCTGGAAGAAATCCACACAGTTAGGGGAGGATAACATGTCAAGTCCACACAGACAGTCAGCATGAAGCTGCAGTGCTCGGCACTGATCCACCGTGCCACCCCTGTATCTGATGAGACAGAGCACGTCAGAGTTTGGACCAGGTCACGAAGTTCACAAGTAGTTATTGGATCAGAAGGAGAATATAGTCAGGAATGGGAGAAGGTTACATAGATGGTGTCCATGAGAGAGTTTGGAGGAGGTTACAGCAATAGGGAGAGCTGTGGATTCTCTAGAGTATGACGGAGGTAGGGACGGTTGGGGAGACTGTACGAAGGTAGTCATGCTCAGAGTTGTACACACTGGGTAAGGTTACCGAGTCAGCAAGGATTCTATGGACTGGCTGAGGTTATGGACAGAGGCAGTTGTGGGAATGAAGGTTGTTACAACTATTAAGAGGACGGTTTAGGCACATGGATGGTTTTAGTGGCTGCAGGGTGTTCGAGAGCAAGGAATTTTAGTACTGACTGGAGGTGCTCAGAAGTAAGGAACAATGTAGTGATAGGAGCAAGTCACAGAGACATCGAAGATTGTCGAGAGAGGGCAACGTTACAGATCTTGGGAGGGCTCAGTGGCTTCAGGTTGGGCTGCAGGTGCTCGACACGATGACAGGCAGGATTTTTGTAGCGATTTGTCGATAGTGGTCATAACACTAGGTTTCAAAGTCATTTTGGATTAAGAATAGTGAAGAAGCCAAATTTGGAGAAGCCCCCTAATTGTTTGAATATCGTTGTCACTGGGCATTATCACTATCACGAGACAGGATCTGGCAAACAAAGACTGGGAGGAACTATTTGCAGTTGGGTTCATATTCGGAAAGAGGAAGTATGTTAAAGTGATACAGTGAGAATTCAGGTACAGTGTGTTCCCCAATGAGTGAATGACAAAGGCAGTAACTCCAGCGAATACTGGTCAAGTGATATCGTGAGCAGGATCAAGGAAGTACATTGCAATGAAAACAGAAGAAGCCCTACAAACGTACAGAGAGTGCAAGGGATTCGTTAAAAATGAGGGGCAAAGAACTGGCATGAAATATCCTTGACAGATACTATTAAGGAAAGTTCACAAGGTATTTTATCAGTATAGTTAGATGAAGAGGATTCCCAGCTAAAGAGCAAGGCCTGTCAGAAACCAAAGGGACAATCTGTGCATGGAGCCAGTGGAAGTAGGTGAGGTTTTCAATGAATACTTCCCATCTGTATTCACATAGGGGAAAGGCATTGTAGCCAGGGATTTCAGTCGTGATGGTGAGCTTCTGGAACATGGTAAGATCAATGAGTTGGAGGAATTAGCTGTTTTTCACATGCATTAACGTGCATAAATCCCCAGTGCCCAATTAAATGTATCCAAGGCTGCAATGGGAGGGAAGGGAGCAGATTTCTGGGGCCCTGGTGGATATACTTAATATTTTGCTGGCCACAGGTGAAGTGCTGAATGCCTGGAGGATAGCAAATGTGGTCCATTTTTTCAATGAGGGCAGCAGGAATAGGCCAGGTAATTACATGGCAGATAGTTTGACAGCAGGGGGAGGGAAATTATTCAGAACTATCGTGAGCATGAATCAACACTTGCACATGCAAGGACCAAGCCAGCTGAGTGATCACGGATTTGGTAAAGGAAGATACTGTCTGAGGAATTCAGTGAAGATTTTTGAAATGATGTATAAAAGTGTCGATGAGGACAGGGCAGATGATATGGTTTACATGGACTTGAATAAGGCCTTTGACAAGGTCCCTCATGGAAGGCTGGTCCAAAAGGAATGAGCCATTGGGTTCCAAGGCAAGTTGGCAAATTGGATACAAAATTAGTGGATAGACTTCTTCGTGTTTGAAATTCTTTCAACAGTGGGTGTACCACAGGGATCTGTGCAGGAACCATTGCTGGTTAATATGTACATTAATGAGTTGGATGTGAAATCAGAAGGTATCATTATTAGGTTTGCCGATGACATGAAACGTGAGAGTGTTGTCCACCATGAGGGGGATGGTCTCAGGCTACAGTCTGTTGTCAATAGATGATAATCTTGGCAGTTTTTATTTCTGATCAATGTGAGGTAATAACTTGGGGGAGCTATGATAAGTGAAGGATAGACAAAATGAAAGGTTGGTCCTTGTGGAGTACTGAGGAACACAGGGACATTCATGGACAACTTCATAGATCCCTGAAGGTGTCAGCAGAGATTGACATGGTTGGGAAGGCACCTGAACTGGGAGCAGGAGAGGAATGCATATTCTGGTGTGGCGAATTGTTAGAGACTGCTTGTGAGGATATAAACCCAGTCTGCCAGAAAGATTGAGGCTGGTACAGAAGTTAAAGAGAGCAAATTCAACAGACAAAGCAGGTAAGAACATAGCAGAGAATGGGGTGAAAACGGGCTATTAAACTGCATTTATTTCAATGCAAGGGGCCTGACAGCTAAGGATAATGAACTCAGGGTATGGATTGGAAGATGGGACTGGGATATTATAGTTATTTGAGAAACACAGCTGAGGGAGGGACAGGACTGGCAGGTCATTGTTTCAAGATGGAGATGCTCCAGGAAGCATCAAGGGGGCGGCAAGAGAGGACACGTGTTGATGTGTTTTGATTACATGAATCATCACAGCAGTACTGAGAGAGGATATTCCTGTGGGATCACCCAGTGAAGTTATGTTAGTGGATCTGAGAAATAAGAATGGGTCATAACTTTGATACGATTGCCCTACTGACCCCGAATAATCCATCGCAGACTGAGAAACAAATATGTTCGGAGATCTCAGATATCAATCAAAATAATTGGTTTGTTACGTTTGAAGTTTTAAACTTTCCAAATGTAGACTGGGGCTGCCAGTGTTCAGTGTTTGCAAGGGAGGAATTTGGAAATTGCGTTCCAGAAAACTCCCAATCAATATTTAAATGGCCTGCAAAGAGAAATGGGCAAAACCTGACCTCCTCTTGGCAAACAAAGTAGGGAAAGGGATTGAGGTGTTAGTGGGAAAGCATTTTGCCAAAGTGAGTACAGTTCTATTAGATTGAAAATGGCTATGGAAAAGGACAGGTCTGGTCCACAAGTTCAAGTTACGAAATGGGGCCAGCCCAGGAACTTTCAAAAGGTGATTGTGGAGTCTATTTACACGGAAAGGGAAATCTGGCAAGTGAGAATATAGTGATATAAATTGAGTGATCAGCATCAGCATGTTCCTGTTACTGTGCAGCTCAATGCTGAGTGCATTAGGAAACACTGGCTGTCTATTAGAGACTGGTAAAGGAAAAGGGGGCACATTTCAGGTATAGACAGCTGGATCAAGGGAATCCACGAGGATCACAGGGGCTGTAGGAATACACTGTGGGTAGAAATCAGGAATGCAGAAAGGGTACATGAAATAGCCGCAGCAGAGAAAGATAAGGAGAATCCAAAAGTGATTGTGTAAATATATTAAGAGTAAACAAGTAACTCGAGACAAAATAGGGGCCCTTAAAGATCAATGAGGCCATCGATATGTGTAACTGCAAGATATGGCTAAGATCCTAAACATATCTTTCAGTCCTTACTGAGGACAAAGACTGGGCAACTCAGGGAACAAGACTAATACATTAGACCACAATTGGCGTTCTCTGCAATTCCAGTCTCCCTGCTATAGGAAGGATGTTGTGAAACTTGAAAGGGCTCAGAAAAGATTTCCAAAAAGTGTCCAGGGTTGTTGCTGAATAAGCTCGGACTATTTTCCCTGGATAATCGGAGACGGAGGGGTGACCCTATACAGGTTTATATAAACATGAGGAGCATGGATAGGGTTAATATTCAAGGTCTTTTCCCAGGGGTTGGGGAGTCCATAACTGGAGGCCATAGTTTTAAGGTTAAAGGGAAAAGGTTTAAAAAGTCCAAAGGAACAGGTCTTTCATGCACACAGTGAGAAAGTAACGGAGACCGATACTATGACAACATTTTAAAGATATCAGGATGGGAATATGGATAATAAGGGTTTAGACGTACATGGGCCAAATGCTGGTAAATGGGATGGATTTATTTAGATCTTCCGGTCAGCATGGATGAATTGGACCAAAGGGTCTGTTTTCATGCTGTCTATCTCTGAATTGAAAAGAGTGTATTTTATACAAGAGGTGGTTCTGGAGGTTTTAAACCACAAAGATATGGAAAGCCCAAGGACCTCATTAAGTGTACCACAGGGCATTGTGAGATGTGAGGGAAGACATTGTGGAGCCTCGAGCAACCGTATTTGCACCATTGGCGGCCATATGTGATGTGCCGGAAGGCTGGAGAGTGCAGGGTGAAGGAGTTTTGCTCAGATTACAAAGGGATCTTGATGATATCGTTGAATGGACTGAAAAACCGTAGATAAAATTCAATCTCAACAAATGTGAGGTAATGCATTTGGTACAACAAACAAGGCTTGAGATTAGACAATTAATGCTCGGGCCTCGGTTAGTGTTTTAGAGCAGAGGGACCTCCAGGTTCAGGTACATAATTCTTGAAGTTTGCATCACAGGATGGATAAGGCAGTGCTTGGCATGTTTGACTATTGCTCAGTCCATTGAGTGTAGGATTTGAGACGTCATGTGGAGATTGTATAGACATTTGTGAGGCCGCTTCTATAATACTCTGTCCAGTTCTGGTCGCCCAGTTATCAGAAGAATATTATTAAGCTGCAGGGGGTTCAGAAGAGATTCACCAGGATGTTGTGGGGTGTGGAAAGCTTGAGTTCTGAAAAATGGCTGGATAGGCTGAGTCTTTTTTCACTGAAGCCTGGAGATTGAGAGATGTCCTGATAGAAGTTTATGAAAAAATGATGGTTACAGATAGAGTTAATGTGAGTTGCCTTTTCCTAGGAGGATGGAAGTCGGGGGGGGGGGAGGAGTCTCAAGAGGAGGGGCCACATGTTAAATGTTGGAGGAGAGGGATCTTGAAAAAGATGACATGAGGAGCAAATTGTTATACAGAGAGTGGTTTGAGTGTAGAATAAACCTGCTGAGGAAGAGGTGGATGTCAGTACAATTACAATGTTTAAAAGATATTTTGAAAAATACGGAAATAGGGGTTAGAGGGACATAGGCCAGCAAGAGGCAGCTGGGAAGAGTTTAGTTTGAGGTTACGGTTGGTACCAACAGAATGGTCAGTTTCCATGCTTCGAAGTGTCCTTCTAAGTGGGTGGCACAGTGGTTAGCACTGCTGCTTTACAGCGCCAGAGACCCGGGTTCAATACCCGCCTCAGGCGAGTGACTGTGTGGAGTTTACACGTTCTCCCCGTGTCAGCGTGGGTTTTCTCCGGGTGCTCCGGTTTCCTCCCACAGTCCAAGGATGTGCATGTCAGTTGAATTCCCGTAGTGTTAGGTTAGGGGTACGGGTGGGTTGCGGGTCGGTGTGGACTTGTTGGGCCGAAGGGCCCGTTTCCACACTGTAATGTAATCTAATCTAATTAACTACGACATGCATATAGTTCTGTTCCATCATTTAAGAAAGGTTTTGATGAAAAGTCAGGGAAGTAAAGAACAATTAGCCCAATGTCAATGGTGGGTCAATTGTGGAAGTGATTCTGCCAGACAGGAATTACATTCATTTGGAATGGCAAGGATTGATGAAAGATAGTCAGCACGGCTTTGTGTGTACACAGTCAGGTCTAACAACTTGGTTGCTTTTGCTGATGTGTTGACCATACATTTTCTACACTAATGTCAGCAGGGCCTTTGACAGGATTTGGCATGATATACTGGCTCATAAGGTTAGATCACGTGATCAGGGAGAGCTCACCAACTGGATACAAAATTAGCTTGACAATAGGAGACAGAGGGTGGTGGGAGAGGCTTGTTGTTCAGACTGGAAGCCTGTCAACAGAGGCATGCCATCAGCATGGGGTCTGGGTCCACTGATGTACATCATCTACATAAAAGATGTGGTTGTGAATATAGGAGTCATTGTTAGTAAGTTTGTTGGTGATCATATTAATGGTGCAGTAGGTAGTGAATACAGTTATTAAAGGGGCTCTTGACCAACTGGGCCAGTGGACCAAGTAATGAAAGATGGAGTTGAATTATGGCGTTGGGTTTTGTTAAGACAAACCAGGGAAGACTAATGCAGTTAATGGTAGGGCCCTGGGCAGTTTTGTTGAACAGAGAGAGACCAAGGGGTACAGTTACATTGTTCATTGGAAATGGCATCACAGTTGGACAGGGTGGGGAAAGCGTCAATTGGCACACTTTCCTTCATTGTCCAGAGCTTTGATATGAATTGGAGATATTTGTAACAATGTCTTAAATATTTCACTTGAGCAGAAGATCCTACAGGGTGACCTTATCAAGCTTTATAAAACCATGCAGGGCCTAAGAAAGTGAAGTGAGTGAGCAAGGATTTAAAGAGGGAGCTGAGGGGGCATCATTATCCACAGAGGACAGTGCAAAGACGGAATGAACTGCCAGGGTCATATGGGAGAAACAAGAACAAGAACAACATGGAAAAGACATTTGGGCAGGTACATGGAGAGGAGAAGGTTTGAAGGGATATAGGTCAATCACAGTCAAAAGCGATTCAATCTGTTTGGGAAACGTGGTCAGCATGAACTCCTCTGACCAAAGTTCTGTTTCCGTGCTGCATAACTCTGTCTCCAGTTGAAGAAAAAGAGACAACTGAGATAAGGCAGTTGTAGACACTGAAGCAAGTTAAAGCGATAGGGATGGTAACCTGGAATGCAGCACGTTTCAAATATGTAGAGGGACTATAGGGAAGGGAGGAGGTTACAGGGACAGGAACTGTTATAGGAATTACACATTTTTGAAGACACTGGTCCATGAGACTTCCATAGATACAGTGTTGGAGAGAGAGAACACGGAACAGAAAGATCCCAGGCAGCATTCCCACTCTCTCTGGAGGCCTGCGTTCCCCTCTGTTGCACCGATGCTCACTAAGACAGCACAGGCCTGGATTGATAACTGGGAACTCCTGATGCTGTCTCAGTACAACGTAAGCTAAAGTAGAGGCGGTGATTGTTCTTTGGTTGTGTCTGCAGTGTGCCCGCCGTCCAGCACTGTCTGGGTCATGTCTTGTTGGCCGATGTTTGGAGCCCTCCCTGCTCTGTGCACTGTGAGTGATCTTACCTCACTGCAGGTTTTATTGAAGGCTCCAGATCTCCCTGCCCTTTGTCTTTCTGGCTGACCGACCACCTTCAATGAGATGATGGAAGAGACACCCAGCAGATGGGAAGTCTATTGAGTCAGGACCTTCTTGAGTACCTGCAGGAGATAGAGAAACAGACAGAATGGGAAATTAGACTGATGCAGTGAGGGCTCCACATGGAGCATGGCACAGAGTGCCACAGAAATCTGGAAAATCCCAGTCTCCTTTCCTGGCCTGTGCTGCTGCGTTTCTCTGCAGTGGAGAATTCTGTTAGCTCTGGATTTGGAGTAGCTGCAAGAGTGAGAGACACGGACAGAGGCAGCAATAAGACACATACAGTGAGGGATACCACATGGCGAGAGACTGAGTGATATCACCAGAGTTCAGGCTGATTTCAGGATCAAACAAGTGTGTAGAAAGAACAGGTTTAGCTTCATGATGCGTGGTGTCAGTGCTCAGGGATGGGCAACAAGTGAGCAGGCGAAATGATGGCTTAGTATTAGTCTTACTAGAGCATGTATCCCAAACCTCAGCTAATGTTCAGGGGAAGCAGGTTTGAATCCCACTTTCAAAAATGGTGGAATTTGAAATCAATAATTTTTAAAAATGGTAATTAACAATCCATAAATACGTATGAAACCATTGCTAATGTACGAAAAACCCAAACACTTGTCCTTTCAAGAAGGACATCTGCCCATCCTCACGTGATCTGCACAACATACCCACTGCAAAGTGTTTGCCTCTAAACTACCCTCTGAAATGGCCAAGCAATTTACTCAGCTCAAGTGCAGGTAGGGCTTGGTAAGAAAGACTGGTTAGCCAGAGACACCTACATCCCATACATGATTTTAAACTAATAATCCATTAGGATGGTCCCACTGGAACAGTGCTGGGACCAGTGTTCGGCCAATCATGTCGGTAGGTTTATGGACAGGGATTAAACAGAGAGAGGATGCAGGGATAGGGTTCAGGTGAAAGGTGCTTTCCAAATCCAAAGAGAAAAGGTGAGGCGTTGGAGCAGTATGGGGGTGTGGCTGAAGGGACAGAATTTAACTAAGGTTGCACAACAGTAAATGGTTGGTGACAGTAACTTGTGGGAAAAAGAATTTTTTTTGGAATGGACTAAGTTTCATCAATACCGTAGATGGATTTTTGACACAGAAATAATAGAGATTTAGACACGAGAGAGATGTGGTTACAGGGTGAACAAAAATATTCAATGGTTCTCAAACTTGGGCAAACTCAGGCAAAATGTGCAACGTTAGCAATAATGGATCACAAAGGAATTACAGAGAAAACATTTGGCCTCAGATCATGAAGTAGAGTCAGTCTGAATGTAAATTCTGGCTACGACTCGCCAAGGACACAAGCAGCAGAACATTTTGAGACAACAGAACAGCATTTCATTTCTCATCATTGCATTAAACTGGAACTCATTGAAATTTTTGAATTCAACGCATTGTGGTAATTTTGGAAAACTTCAATATTTGCATAATCTGGGTCAATCACACTGACAAACATGATATTGGAAGGGAGTTTGGAGATTTTTTTTGAGTATTTCTTTGAATAATACATTGTGCAACTGGATAGGGATGTAACTATCTCGGATCGACCATTGTGTGATGAAACTTAGTGGATGACTAATGTCACTTGGAGAGATCCTCTTGGAAATTTTGATAAAGTGTAGTTTAAAGAAATATAAAGTCTTAGAGTTACGCACAAAAAGGACAAGATACAGCTGGAAACAAAGCCTCGCCAATGACATGAATTTGAGAGTAGAACTGACCAAGGTAAACAGGCTAAACAGACTGAAACATGTATCTGTAAATAACAGTGGAAAACATTTTAAGGAACAGTGTAAAACACGCAACAAAAGGATATTCCATTGAAACAGACAAACCTTAGCAAGAAATTCCTATTCATCCCTTACTCAGGACAAAATGGACAATATTAGATTTTGAGGTTAGAAGATCACCAAATAGTAATTAAAATCCCGAAGTGAGAGTATTTTAGGAGTAAGTGTTCAAGAGACTGCAAAGAGTGAGCGAGCAGGAGGAGGACAGTTGGAAGGGAATTCATTGTCAGGTTTTAATGTCACAATTGGAATAGGGAAAGTTGAAGGTGCTGGAGGGAGTGAGAGTGTTGCAGAGAGTGGCTACGGGCTGAAAGGTGTTACAAAGCTAGAATTGCTGCAGCTGGAGAGTTTTGCAGTGGTAGGGAGGGAAGGTATGTACTTGCATTTATTCATTCATGGGATGTGGAAGTCACTGATTGGGCCAGCAATCTTTGCCTCACCATTAATTATCCAGTTGGCAGCTCAGTGTCAGCCATATTGCTGTGGATCTGGAGTCACATGTTGGCCAGACCAGGTGAGAATGTCAGATGTTCTACATTAACAAGAGGCCAGTGAAGCAGATGAGATCTTCCTACTAATCAACAATGCTGTTATGTTGGCCTCACCAATGTCTTGTACAGATAGAACATGACGTCCCAACTTCTACTCTCAATGCTCTGCCCAATTAAGGTAACCATCCCAAACGCCTACTTCACCAGCCTTGTGACACCACTTTCAAAGAACTGTGTACCTCTGTCCCTGGGTCACTGACTGACAACACCACCCAGGGCCCGAACATTAACTGTAAAAGTCCCGCCCTGGTTTGTTTCATCAAAATGGAACACTTCACATTTATTAATTAAACTCTATCTGCTATTCTTCAGCCCACTATCCCAGCAGTACTGTTCATCCTGTTGTTTCATAGATAACCTTCCTCACTGTGTCATAATTTTAAGCGTCACTCAAAAAACCTTACTTACCATCAATCAATCCTCCTATCCAAACCATGTATCCAGATGACAAACAATTCGTGGGCGGCACGGTGGCACAGTGGTTAGCACTGCTGCCTCACAGCGCCTGAAGACCCGGGTTCAATTCCCGACTCAGGCGACTGACTGTGTGGAGTTTGCACGTTCTCCCCGTGTCTGCGTGGGTTTCCTCCGGGTGCTCCGGTTTCCTCCCACAGTCCAAAGATGTGCGGGTCAGGTGAATTGGCCATGCTAAATTGCCCGTAGTGTTAGGTAAGGGGTAAATGTAGGGGTATGGGTGGGTTTCGCTTCGGCGGGTCGGTGTGGACTTGTTGGGCCGAAGGGCCTGTTTCCACACTGTAAGTCTAATCTAAAAAAAACTCTGCAGCCATGGCACTACAAGTCTCATGCCTGCAGTCTGAAAAAACAACATGTTTCCCACCACCTTCTGTCTCCTACCATCAAGCCAATTTTGTATCCAGTTCACTAGCTCCTACAGAATGCCATATCCTTTTACACTGACCTGAGCTTATTACCCAGTTTACCATACGGAACGTAGAACACAGACCAGTACAGCACAAGACCCTTCGGCCATGATGCCTTGCCAACCTTTGATCTGACTGTACGATCAAAAAAGCTGCCTACCCTTCATTTTACTACCATCCATGTGTCGATTAACTGTCCCTAAGGTATCTGTTTTATATTTAGATTCCTTACAGTGTGGAAGCAGGTCCTTCGGCCAAACAAGTCCACACCCATCCTTCGAAAAGGCACCCACCCAAACCCATGTTTACCCCTGACAGTTGCGTCTAAAACTGCGTGCAATTTAGTATGACAAATTCACCTGACCTGCACACCTTTGTACTAGGAGAATGTACAAACTCCACACTGGTCGTTGCCTGAGGGGGGAATTGAATCTGGGTCCGTAGCGCTGTTAGACAACAGGGCTAGCCACTGTGCCACAGTGCCACCCCTAATTGTGTACACAGGTGACTACCTCCTCCTAAATGCCATATCCTTTTACACTGATCTGAGTTTGTTACCCAGTTTACCATATGGAACATAGAACACAGAAGAATACAGCACATGACCCTTTGGCCATGATGCCATGTCAACCTTTTATCCAACTGCAGGATCAAACTTACCTGCAAACTGCTGATTTTAATGCAATCCATGTGCCTATCCAAGAGTGTATTAAATGTCCCGATTGTATATAATTTTCTATTGTACTACCACCGCTGGCAGTACATTCCACGCATCCAACTCCCTCTATGAAAAGAACCTTCCTCTGAAGTATCCCCTTAGCCATCCTCAATTCGCCGTAAAATTCTACCCCCTTGCGATAGACATTTGTGCCATGGGGAAAAATAATTCATATTTACAGCAACAAATAAAGTTCAACTGGTTCAAAAACACATTTCATTTTACAAAATGTGTTTCTCAGGATCCAATTATTGTTTATTCACATATCCTTTCTAACGTATATCAGCATGCTGTCAGGCTAACACTGTTTGGATTCAGACTGACAGCAGAAGAGGTTGAGGGAGTTCTTGTTTGTCAACCTGAAAAAAGATAGGTCCCAGGCTCAGCAGGTATTAGAGAAGGCAAATCCAATGCTGCCACTTATTACAAAGGGAATGGAATCAGAAAATGGGAAGGTCTTGCAAAAACTATGCAAGATTCGAGTCAGACCACACCTACAATATTACGAACAGCACGTGTGCCCGTAGGAAAGATATTCTTACTACAGAGGCATACCACACAAGGGTCACTCGGCTAATCTTGGGAATGGATGAATTTTCAAATGGGAAGAGGTGGAGGAGATCGAGGTTGAACCCATTGATGTTTTGAAAAATGAGAGAGAAATGGAATATAACTTCCAATATTCTGAAGGGCGTTGACATGGTAGATGCTGGGAAGTTAGAAAGTAGAACAGGACAGAACATTAATAGGCCCTTCGGCCCACCATGGCTACGCTTGTCCATGATGCTGCTCTCGACATATGCCACCTGCCTGCACATGATCCTTATCCCTCTATTCTCTGCCTGTTCATTCTTCTGTGTAAATGCATCCTCAATGGGCCAAATGGCCTAATTCCATACCGACATCTCAACTCAGTATCTCCATTATAACATTATGGATCTCTGCTCACAAAACTCCTTTACAATGGGATTATTAGATATTTCTTATTTCACAGTATTTGATCTACAATAGACAATTTTGTTGATGGCTCTTTGATATGATGTTATGGAAAACCATCTCGTATACAATCCTGATACTCATTAGTTACTCAGTCGGGATGGAGACTACTGTCACAGACAGTTACTGTACTGCCTTTGCTGCAAGTATATTCAGTGTCCTGACCGTAACCATATTGACATTACCATCAGTGCCTGGTGCCCACAAAAGAATTTCTGCTAAGGGCTGCTGCTGCTTGTTTATTCTCAGCTCCACCCAAAAAGATTCTAACTTTTGACCTTCAGATCCACATGATTGTCTCATTAATGCATTAATCTCATCCTTTCTTCACAACTTGCTCGCTTTTTGCCTGTCCTGCCGAGATCCCAACAACCCTTCAATATTCCCTTCCCAGCGATGGTCATTCTGCTGCTACATCATCGGAATGACGGTTCCATCATATCTGTTCACTATCATTCCATCTGCCTTATGGCGAATGCAGGGAGACATTCCTCAGTACTGGGGGGTTGAACAGGTGGGAAGAGGTTACAGAGATACAGGGTCTCGAGGATGTTAGAGTTAAACAGAGTTACATCTGGTCAAGAATGTCAGTGGGACGAAGGTGTTTGGGGATTGGAGGAATTTACAGTGATAGAAGGAGTTGGATTACATTCTGGAGATAGGGATAGGTATGGATGTAGGGAGAGGCAGGCAAACTGAGAGGTAGAGACAGGGGGTGTTTCAGGGAGAAGAGAACCGTGTATACTAACAGAGATATGGAAGGTTGTAATGACTGAAGATGCTTACAGATACAAGAGGGCCTCTAGGTTCTGGAGGCTGCATAGATCGGAAGGCAATGGAGAATGCCAGGTTGCTCGGTTGGAGACAGTTACACAGATGGGGAGGGTTGCACAAACTGGAAGAGGTTCCTGTGGTCGGGAGGGTGTGGGGAAAGACGGTGAAATTTAATTCGATTAACATCTAGAATTGGAGAAGGATAAGGAGATTACAGATGGATGTAGAGACTGGATGAGTTGGCACTGAAAGTGGGTCTTATTGGAACTGGACAGTCACAAAGATTGCAGTTGGTGATCAGATCAGGAATTCGTCAGGGTCTTAAAGTGATTACACAGCAAGGGAAGATTAAAGGGGCTCCATAGATTTGTGATGTTGACAGGACTGGAAGAGGTTATACAGAAGGGGACAGCTTTATGAACTGTAGATGTTTATGGAGATAGTGGACAGTTTGGAGCAGTTTACAGAGACATAAAGGTTTTTAGGTCATTACTAAGATACACAGGCTTTAGTTAAAGCATGCTTGTGAAGCTTAATGGGATTGCAGGACTGAAGAAAAGTACACACAACAGTGGTGGCTGCAGATGTTAATGGATGAGAGAGAGAATTGCAGGTTAGAGTGAGTGTGGACTTCAGATTCTGACAGATATTTTCGGAACTGGAGTAGCCTTGGCAAATGGGGAGTTTGCATTTATATAAAGTGCTGAGAGGGCTGGAAGTGGGAAAAGATGTAGGGAGGGTTATAGAGGCATTTGGTGGTTAGAGACAGGGAGGGCTGCAGAGATTGCAGGGTATCAGGCAGGTGGAGGTTTCTAAGAGGAGGGGAAAGTAACAGAAATAGAGAAAGTGCAGTGCCTGAAGAGGATTCAGCAAACAGGAGGTTGAAAGATGCAGGACAATGTTACAAAGACAGGGACTGTTGTAGGAATGGGAGGACCATACAACGGCAGGGAGGGCTTTCAATCCTGTTGGATAGTATTTTGCAGAGATAATGAGAGTTTCACGACTAAAAGTAGTTAGAACGATCAGGAGAGTTGGAGGATATTGGATCAGCTTTGAATGGAAGGCTGTTTCCAAAGATAAGGAGAATTGTGGAGGCTGGAACAGGTGACATAGATAGGGAACGTTTTAAGGATAAGGAGGATATTCAGAAGAATTGAGGGCTGTAGGGATGGGACATGGTGAGAGTCACAGACAGAATTAGGGCAGCACATGAAGGTAATGGAAATGACTATTGTAGTCATAAGGGGAGGATGTTAAAGGTACAAAGGTTTGTATTGACCAGCATTATATCTGAGTCTTGTCTTCCAGGTCTAAAAGTAGAGGCCATTAACTCCTCCCTGTGCTGTTTACTGTGAGTGATTTTACTGGTTGCAGGATTTACTAAAGGCTTTAGATCTGCCTCTCGATCTCTCTCTGGCTGACCAACCATCTTCAATGTGATGATGGATGAGACAGGAGTTGGAATTCTGCTGTGTCAGGAATATCCTGAGTACATGCAGGAGACAGAGAAACAGACAGAATGGGTAATTAGAATGATGCAGTGAGGATTACTCAGGTAGAGTAGCATGGAGTCCAACAGAGATCTAGAGAAAGCCAGTCTCCGTCCCAGCATTTCTGCTGCCTCCTCTCTCTGGAGTGAAGAATTCTGTTATCTCAGAATCTTATACTAGCTGTAAGAGTGACAGGCATTGACAGAGGCAGCAGTTAGACCCACACAGTGAGGGATATCACATGGAGAGTTAATGAGTGATATCACTAGAGTGCAGGAAGGTATCAGGATGAAACCATGGTGTCAAAAGAAGTGGTTCTGCTGCAGTGAGCACTGCTACCAGGACTCAGAGAGGAGTCAGCTATTTTACAGGGATGGTACAGCGCTGGGACCTGGTCAATCATATGACCAGGATTATGCAGAGTGCTTTAAACTGACAGAGAAAAGGAGGGACAGGGCTCAGCTGAAATGAAATTCCCAATTCCATAGAGAAATGTTGAAATATTGAAACATGGGGATGTGGCTGAGGAGAAACAGAAAGAAACAGGAAGAGACTGAGTTTAACTAAAATTGTAAATTAACAGATAGGTTTGTAACAGGAAATTGTGATTTTAAAAGTAAATTAATGCTTCTTAATTTGAATGCACGAAGCATTTGCAATAAGGGATTTGCTCGTGTGACTTGTGATTTCTACATAATCACCATCACGGAGACACGGTCACAAGGTGAACAAAAAGTCGAGGTATTAATATTCACAGGACACAACATTGTGGAAGGTCAGGCAGAATGGGAAGCAGAATGATGAACTCTCACCATTAGAGATTGCAATAGATGGCTAAGACAACATGTGGCTTCAGATTATCAAACAGTCGGAGACCAAATTCTAGGTAATAAGACTCAGAACACAAAAGTGGAAGGACAGGTGTTTAGGCCCCTTATAAGCATTCCAGTTTTAGACACTGCATTAACAGGGAATTATTGGAATTTGTAACAAATGCACTGGGATAATAGTGAATGGATTCAATCTTCCTATCCCACCATCTCATTGGTAATGGGTCACAGACAAGGCTGATTCTCTCCCACTCTCAGGGGAATCTGTTGGTGGGTGTACAGATTGATGTGGTCTTCCAGACTCGTTTACACTTGGGGCAGAAGGTGTCCGTGGGAAGGGGGTGGGAGGGGCATTGGTGTGACAGCGCGCTCCTTGTACTGTTTTCTCCTGGATTCCCCTTTTTCCCCACAGCAAATCTCGAGGTGTGCAACCCCTTCCCTGCTGCAGGAAGTCGAGGTTTAGAAAGTTAAAGTCCTCGACCATTACAACCCTGTCATTCTTACAGATATCTGAGATCGCCGACGTATTTGCTGTTCAATTTCCCGCTGATATATGTAGTACCGTCATATCAAACTGATCATCCAGCCGTATTTCTCAGTTCCACGAATAAAACTTCGCTGGCCGTTCTCGAGGAATATCCTCTCTAAGCGCTGCAGTGATGTTTTCACTGATCAAAATCACCAATCCCCCTCCTCTCTTGCTTCCCCTTCTATCCTTCCTATAGCACGTGTGCCCTGGAACATTGAGCTGCTTGTCTAGGCCCTCACTCAGCTGTCTTTCTGCAACTCCTGTGATTTACCATTCCCATGATCCCATCCAACCGACTGTTCATCTGCCTTACTTTTCAAGCCTTTTACATTGAGGTAAATGCAGTTTAATTGATAGTTTCCCCTTATTGCCTGCTGTGCTCTTGCCTGCTTATTAATTGAAATTACTCTCTTGAAATTCTGTCTCAGCCTCAACATTCAGACTGTAGCCTGAGACCATCCTCACACTGTGGACAACACCCTCATCTTTCCTGTCATCTGCAAACCTAATTATGATACCTGCTGCTTTCACATCAGAGCAATTAATGCCCATAATGCACAGATCCCTGTGGCACACCCACTGGACCAAGACTTCCAATCACAAAACCAACCGAAATTGCCAAGTGTTCCTGCTGCCATGATGGTAATCCTTTAAAACTGGTGTAAGCAACACAACGTTATTGGGGTACACCGCGTGGAAACAGATACTTCGGTGTATCTCATCCATACTCACCACATAACCAAAATTAAACAAGTCCCATTCCCCAGCATTTGGCCTCAATCCCTCTAAACCCATCCTATCCAGAAACTCATCCGATTACCATTGCAATTTTTTGAGCGCAATAGCCTCCTCCACTTCCTCTGGTAGCTCATTCCATACACGCACAACCTTGTGTGTGGGAAATGTGCCTCGGGTCCTTTGTCAATTTCAGACCACTCACCTTAAACCTATGCTCTCGAGTTTTCAACTCACCCCAGCTTGGGTAAAACACGTAAATACTCAGTTCATAAACCTTCCATAAAATCATGTCGCATGTTACGCTGCTGGCAAAGTTGTCCCAGCCTTTTCAACCTCGTCCAAACATTAACGATATCCTTGTCTATATTTTGTCACCAATTTCACGTGTCTTTTTTTTAAAAACTTTTACAAGATGTCAATTACCCTGGAAAACAACGAGCTATTGGAAACAGAAATGTGAAACGTAGACTGGCTTCAACTTTCAGTGCTGGATACCACAACGCCACCAGCTGGGGCTGGTTTCTGTAGTGTAGCAGTCATCACGTTCGCCTACCACGCGAAAGGTCCACAGTTTGAAACGGCGCCGAAACTGCTTTGTTCTTCAACTGCAGCCTTTTACACGGACTTTCTTGCTTGCTTTCCCATCTGCAAACCTGCCTGCGAAATTGCTCGAACAAATCTGCTCTCTTTGTGAAATGTAATGCAATTCCATTTAATTAGTTTGCAAAGCATTGTAAAGTTTTTCTCCAACCTGATTCTGATCATATGACATTCTGTTTCAGAGTGAGGTTCCCGCGTTCTGAGTCTTCCACAAAAAAGCAATACCGCATTTGCATTCCTAACGCAGGCGGCCCGGTTCAAAGACAGGGAAGAAGCTGATGCGCTGGTGTCACAGTGCATCACGGATTTCTGAACTGGTCTGTCTGCCAAATGTACGCCAAAGTCGTCTCTGAAAGGCATCATTTGGAAGGTGTCTGTCGTTATTCAACGTGCGAGAATTGGCACCAGAGGTCCTGAATCATGTTTTGGATCAGTTCGCACGTTAGTGACTCATTCAATCAGCAACAGCAATGAAAGAAATTACACTCTCAGAGGAACCTCTGGACTTGTGCTTTCATAACGTCGCTAGTATTAAGGTGCGTCCTGAGATCTAAGCCATGTTGGAACTGAATGGGAGGAATTTACAGAGAGGCTGCAGAATGACATCGCAAACTTTTGGTTTTCTTTAAATCACTGACGAGCAGGAAAATGTAAACGGGAGAGCGAGTGGGAAAGTGAGGCAGTTGCAGCTCTGGTGAAACTCCTTCTTTTTGAGTCACTCAGCAACAAGAGGCGTGAAGGTGACTCAGGCGTGAGAGCTCTTCACATCGAGAACAAAAAGCACTCAAGTGCCGTTAGCACCTCTTCCGGAGTGGGGGTGGGGTGAGTAGGAACTTCTGTTACTATGTTCAGAAACTGCCTTTTAAATTGACGTGAACAGAAACTGCATTTCTAACAAGCACCGTGGAATTTAGCAAAATTTATTGAGTCGCTTCTCATCGATTCGCAAACAGGTTTCCAACTCAGTTGGTATCCATGTGACTCATGTCCAGGTGTGAACATCTCTGCAGCAAATTGCACGGTTAAGGTAAAAGGCAAGGAAAGTGGCATCTCGAACTGGCCCCGAGGTCAGAGCATCCTCACAATGTGATCTGTCGTTCTCGGATTGTAATGCTTCCTCCGGTTTTAGGGTGGAGAACATTCTTTGGGACTCTTATTCTGCAAAACAGACACAGTGACTGAAACTATGCTGCACGGTATGATGTGGAACACGGCCTGCTCAGCTTTGTGCATTTTCCCTGAAGTCTGGTGTGTTTCGTGTTCCGGGTAAGCGTGAAAGTTGTCCTGTTTCGAGCAATGGGTGAAATCATTCAGCAAAGCAAGAATCGAAATTGAAGTAATGTCAAGCAGCTCATGGTTATTTGACCAAATCATAACCGAACATATATTCTCACGCAGTCAAAGATACATTTGTAGCTGAAAAGAGTCTGAGAAGATAGACTCAGCTTACTATTGATTTTTGTCTGGATTGATGGGCTATCATCATCTGCTGCCAAATTGACATTGTAGCCGGGCACATCCCAGCAGCTGTGCGAGTCGGAGAGGGACCATGGAACCCTTTTCATGTGACTTTGCATGTGTGGTTATGCAGGAGCACATTTCCAAATACATGAAAATGGGGAGTTGGGCTGTCTGGTAGTGGGCCGAGCGGTCTAAGGCGCTACATCCAGGTTCGGGTCTTAAAAGGGGCGTGGGTTCGAATCCCACCCCTGCAATTTTAGCTGATCAGTTGCAGCAATGTTAAAATGCTGCTTCGATCCCCGCTGCATTGATGTTCCAGGGGAATTAACTGTGGTGTGGAAACGTGCTGAATATTGTAAAGTCTCTCTGCTGTCATGATGGTATTCGCCTACCCTGCAGAAAATCGCAAACAGCTCAGCGCTTGTTTTACGTTCCAAGCAAGTTGAGTTTTTATTGGAACCGAATGGAGACTGTTATTTCATCGCTGTTGTGAAACAAAGTCCTGCGGTGAGGGGATTCATCGTTATTTGGCTTTCTGGCGAATGGAAAAATCGTTCCAATGCGTATGTTATTGAATTTCTCCCATTTCCTTCATTTCCGTCCTGGAGACACCGGAAGGGAAAGGTAATCTAATCGAGACTGTGATTGGTGAAATTCACTTTTTTATGGCCCATACTTATTATATTCTTTCTTTCTCTCTTTTCAGCATTGTCTGGGAAGTGGTGGTGCACTAAGGCTTCAGTATGTTTGAAAGAGTAGTTTGGAATTGCCCTGTTGTTAGTTGTGAGATTACTTTATGCCTCATGCCCTCGGACTGTCTCACATTTAGCATTCATGCTTCGCTGTGTCTGAACATGTTTTGATTGTGTTCCGTGTTAAATGCTTTCTGTTTGCGATTCGCTCAATACATTACGAGTTAACAGGGGTTCTGAGGTAACTTGCAGCAGCAAAAATCCTCAACTGAGGATCTGGGAAAATTTCACGAAGTATGGTCAGTCGGAGCAAAAGTAAGGAAGTCGTTCGTTTCTGCAGTGTTTCACAATACTACCTTTCCCGTGAGCAGTCGAACAGACTAAATGATTGTGCTACAGACTGCGACGGCAAGCTCCGCTAAATAGTAATCCTTTAAACCTGGTGTAAGCAACACAACGTTATTGGGGTACACCGCGTGGAAACAGATACTTCGGTGTCTCTCATCCATGCTCACCACATAACCAAAATTAAACAAGTCCCATTCCCCAGCATTTGGCCTCAATCCCTCTAAACCCATCCTATCCAGAAACTCATCCGATTACCTTTGCAATTTTCTGAGCGCAATAGCCTCCTCCACTTCCGCTGGGAGCTCATTCCATACACGCACAACCTTGTGTGTGGGAAATGTGCCTCAGGCCCTTTGTCAATTTCAGACCACTCACCTTAAACCTATGCTCTCGAGTTTTCAACTCACCCCAGCTTGGGTAAAACACGTAAACACTCAGTTCACAACCCTTCCATAAAATCATGTCGCATGTTACGCTGTCAGGAAAGTTGTCCCAGCCTATTCCACCTCACTCTACAGTCCAAACATTGACGACATCCTTGTCTGTATTTTGTCACCGTTTTCACATGTCTTTTTTAAAAACTTTTTTCAAGATGTCAATTACCCTGGACAACAACGAGCTATTGGAAACAGAAACGTGAAACGTAGAATGGCTTCAATTTTCAGTGCTGGATGCCACAGAGCCGCAGGGCAGCCAGCAGAGGCTTGTTTCTGTAGTGTAGTTGTCATCACATTGGCTTCATACGCGAAAAGTCCCCAGTTCGAAACTGGGCAGAAACTGCATTGTTCTTCAACTGCAGCCTTTTACATGGACTTTCTGGCTTGCTTAACCTTCTGCAAACCTGCTTTCGAAATTGCTCCAACAAATCTGATCTCTTTGTGAAATGTAATGCAATTCCATTAAATCAGTTTGCAAAGCATTGTAAAGATTTTCTCCAACCTGATTCTGATCATATGCCATTCTGTTTCAGAGTGTAGTTCCCGCGTTCTGATCCCTTCCACAAAAAGCAATTCCGCATTTGCATTCCTTGCGCAGGCGGGCCGGTTCAAAGACTGGGAAGAAGCTGATGCGCTGGTGTCACAGTGCACCACGGATTCCTCAACTGGTCTGTCTGACAAATGTACCCCAAAGTCGTCTCTGCAAGGCCTCATTTGGAAGCTGCCTGTCGTTATTCAACGTGCGAGAATTGGTACCAAAGGTGCTGAATCATGGTTTGGATCAGTTCGCACGTTAGTGACTCATTCAATCAGCAACAGCAATGAAAGAAATTGCACCCTCAGAGGAACATTTGGACTTGTGCTTTCATAACGTTGCTAGTATTAAGGTGCGTCCCGAGATCTAAGCAGTGTTGGAACTGAAACGGAGGAATCGACAGAGAGGCTACAGAATGACATCGCATCCTTTTGGTTTTCTTTAAATCACTGACGAGCAGGAAAATGAGGGTGAGTGGGAATGTGAGGTAGTTGCAGCTCTGGTGAAACTCCTTCTTTTTGAGTCACTCAGCAACGAGAGACGTGAAGGTGACTCAGGCGTGAGAGCTCTTCACATCGAGAACAAAAAGCACTCAAGGGCAGTTAGCACCTCTTCCCGAGTGGGGTTGGGGTGAGTAGTACCTTCTGTTACTATGTTCAGAAACTGCCTTTTAGATTGACGTGGACAGATCAAGCTTTTCTAATAAGCACCATGGAGTTTAGCAAAATTTATTGAGACGCTTCTCGTCGAATCCCACACAGGTTTCCAACTCAGTTGGTATCCATGTGGCTCATGTCCAGGTGTGAACATCTCTGCAGCCAATTGCACGGTTAAGGTAAAAGGCAAGGAAAGTGGCATCTCGAACTGGCCCCAAGGTCACAGCATCCTCACAATGTGATCTGTCGTTCTCGGATTGTATTGCTACCTCCGGTTTTAGGGTGGTGAACATTCTTTAGGACTCTTATCCTGCAAAACAGACACAGTGACTGAAACGATGCTGCACGGTATGATGTGGAACACGGCCTGCTCAGCTTTGTGCATTTTCCCTGTAGCCCGGTGTGTTTCATGTTCCGTGTAAACGTGAACATTGTCCTGTTTCGAGCAACGGGTGAATCATTTAGCAAAGCAAGAATCGAAATTGAAGTAATGTCAAGCAGCTCATGGTTATTTGACCAAATCATAACCGAACATATATTCTCACGCAGTCACAGATACATTTGTAGCTGAAAAGAATCTGAGAAGATAGACTCAGCTTACTATTGATTTTTGTCTGGATTGATGGGCTATCATCATCTGCTGCCAAATTGACATTGTAGCCGGGCACATCCCAGCAGCTGTGCGAGTCGGAGAGGGACCATGGAACCCTTTTCATGTGACTTTGCACCTTTTGTTTTGCAGGAGACTTTTGTTTATGCCAGGAAAATGTGTTCGAGCGGCAGTGCGAGCAGGACAGGGATGGGGGAAGTCTTTCCCTGTGACTTTGCTGCTGTTGTTTTGCAGGCGCAATATTGATAGTGTAAGGAAATGGCAGACTCCGCTGGTTGGCCTTGTGGCCGACTGGTCGAAGGCGCTGTGTTTTGTTTAAATCGCAAATGAGGGTTTTGTTCGCATTCCACCGTTTGTGTGCTTTGTCTGTTTTACTGCAGCGTGTTAATGTTCAGTGTTTAAATTCCAACACGACCAATTTACTTTGCTTATTGTAAATGTATCTCCGATTTGAGAGAATGCACCCTCTCCAATGTGCCAGTGTCCATGCTGGAGTGATCACATTCGCCTGCCACACGAAAAGCCCGGACCTCAAGCGGTTCCACTGCTGCATCATGTTCCGGCCAAGTTGTGTTGTTCACTATTTCCACTGAGACCAAAATGAGATTGGGATTTCATCGCTGGTGTGAAACAAAATCCTGCAGTGACTTTAGTTATCATTATTTGGTGTTCTAGTGAATGGAAAAATAATTCCAGTTAATTGCAATGTCATATGGTCTTAAATTTCTCTAATTTCCTTCACTTCTGTCCTGGAAACGTGAGCTGCAAGCACTGTCGCATTGTTGATCGGATGAGCAAACTAATCTAATCGAGACTGTGTTTGGGAATCTTCACTTTTCATGGCTCGTTCATGTTTGGTTCTTTGTTTTCCCTCATTTCAGAGTTTTTCGGGAGGTGGCGGTGCACTAAGTTTCCAATATATGTTGGGAGCGCAGTTTGGAATTGTTCTGCTGAAGGATCTGTGAACCGTTTATCGCTGATTGCCCCGGACTGCCCCCAGAACAGTATTTATGCTTCGAAATCTGTGGAAATGCATTTTAAACAAACTCCCATTTACCAGCATTTGGCCCCTATCCGACTCTGAACACCAGTTGCTCGCGGGGATGCTTCCTGTATTGTAGTGTGGATTGGAGTCACCTCATACAAGAAAACATCCCGCTTCAAAATCCGGCAAGAACAAGCCCTTATTCCCGATGGCAGCCTTTCAGACTGACATGAGCAGAGCAGAGTTTTATAACTTGCTGCTCACATCAACAAAACTGGCTTTGAATTTGCTCGTTCATACATGCTGGAGTGGTGAAAAGGAATACAATCCCATTTCATTACTGTGTGAAACATTGTTACGGTTTTCTCCAACCGGGTTCTGAATATGCACTGATGTGTACAGCACTGATGGCTATTCTGTTTCAGAGTGGGGTTACCGTGCTCTGATCCTTCCACTAAAAACAGTACCACATTTGACTTCCTTGGGCTGGCAGCCTGGTTCAAAGTCAAGGAGCAAAGGTTCCTCAACTGAGGACCTGGGCCTGTTTCATGGGGAATGGTCAGTGGGGGCAACATTATGGAAGTCCTCGGTTCTGCAGTGTTTCTAAACACTAGATCGAAGCGCGGTTGGATTTTAGTATTCTGAGGCATAATTTAAATTGATTGGTAAAATTGGAATTGTTTCTTAATTAACAAACAAAACTGGCTTGTTTCACAGCCAACCGTTACATCTTTCCAATTTTCCAGTACACGCTGAGACTGAGAGCTGGTCATCACAGGTATTTGTCAGCGCTCAGTTCTGAACAGCATTCACTCTCATTTAAAGGTGGAGGGCACGTCTTCAACTTCATAACACTGTTCTCATCACAAAATCCGGCAGTTTCTAATCTTGGGGACAGGGGTTGGATTGCAGCCGTTACCGTATTAAATGTAAAGACTTACACATGAGAAGCACCATTCATGACGGGGTGAGGTGGGGGGGGGGGGGGGGGTTTCTGTAAGCTGTGTCCCACGGATGTGCAGGGAGCTGCAGTGGCCACTGTCTGTTGACAGCGGGGGCCTGGAGAGAACAATGCTTGTCCCTGTCTTACTCCGTGTGGGGTCAGGGAACACAGAACCATCAATGGTTTGGGCTGTAATTCAACCTTGCCATTGGAATTTCCGGTTTAAATGGAGGTAGGGTGGTATTCCCATCGTCTGATCTAGAACAAACAAGGTCTCAAACTACCAACCATTATCTTGCAGCCTCCTCCTTCCCATTTGAGTCACACAGCCTGTCACCAACCAGGCGTGCCGATTTCCCTAAAGCAGGAAGGTTAGCAGGGATCTGAAGGGCGGTGGAACAACTAGAGCTCTTACTGTTTGCAGAGTCTGTCACCGATTTCCATGCTTTCATCACCGAGAGGTCAGAGAGCTTGAGGGGTCTGCAAACACCCAGAGGGAAAGGAACCATCACAAATTGGAAGATACCCAGACCCTTCATTGTGACTGCCTGAGCTACATCACTCTGACTCTGGTACTGGGATAATTCAAGCCCACGGCTTGACAGAATCTGGAAATTAAATACAGAACGTCAGGCTGCTCAGTCCAAAGCAATCCATTAAGATACAGTGGATATTGTATCTCTTCCATATAAGCACTTCATCAAATCCTCCCTGTCAATCTATCCACAAACTTAATTTTTTGTATTTCTTCGTCCTTTTTCCCCAGCTAATGTGAACATCTTGTTTTCATCTTCCTTATCGATACCAATTATAAGCCAATAAGCTCTATCGCATCTCGCTTCAACTCCAGTTGCTCCATTGCATCATAAATCACTCCTGAAACTCTCTGGGAAATGAATGAGCCTATCCCCTTTCTGGACCCTCCCATCCTTCACAATGTATGATGATCTCTGTTGTGAGTATACTGATCACCCTCGACCTGAAGGTGGGATAATGTGAGTTTCTGAAATTATAGAGAGGGTGCCGGAGGACCCCAATAGGACTGGCACCTTTAGGGAGAGAGAAATAATGTTCATGTTTAGAGACAATTTCTTACTTTATTTTGATTATTTTTTTCTCTCTGTGATGGATAGTGATTGATCTTGGAAGCTTCTTTCTCTGAGGATTTCAAGAAAGGATATATACACAAAAGTATCAAACAAAGGGAATTATTTGTCTGTCTGATTTCTCGCCTGGACTTACACTGCCTTTATTAAACTTCTTTGAATATTTGAAGAAGATTCACAGACAGGAAACGCCAAAAAAATTTAATCAAAATCTGACATGATCAATTGATTAATCAGATACTGGAAATAATTGGCGTTTGAGTGTTGCATCCTCAGTCATTATCAACCACTGCATACAATTTCTCCATCATATCCTCCCTGACGATCTGTACCAAAGTCTTAGGTGATTGTTGGTGTATCCTATACCTGGGGGAGGTGTGTTCCAGGTAGAGGAAGTTGGGTGCTGACAGGCTGAACTAGATTCGGGAGAAGATGGGGTTTGGGTGATAGACTCTGGGAGTATTTGAACCGAGCTCAGTCAGCCATTACCCTCACGCCATGCGGGCTGACCGGGGGAGTATTGACCTGTTACTGTCTCTGTCTGTGACAGTGTGTGGGCTGGAGGTCACTTGTTCCCTTTTTGCCTTTTCTATCTCTCTCACTCTCGCTCTCTCTTTCTCTTCTTTCTCCTCTCTCGTTTTCTTTCTCACACTCTCATTCTGCTCTTTCTTCTCCACCTCTTCTTCATCTCTCTTCTCCTCCTCCCCTCTTCTCCGTCTCTCTCCTCCCTTCTCTCTTCTCTCTCCCCTCTCTCTTCCCTCACTCTTCTCTCCCCCTCTCTCCTCTCCCCCCCGACTCTCACTTCATCTCTCTCTCTCATTAGGGTCGCACGGTGGCTCTGTGGTTCCCACTGCTGCCTCACAGTACCAGGGAGTCTGTTCAAATCCTGTCCAAGGCGACTGTATGTGTGGAGTGTACACATTCTCCCCAGTGTTTGCGTGGGTTTCCTCACACGGCCCAATGGTGTGCAGTTCAGGCTGGACTGGCCATGGGGGAGTTGCCCAAAGGGTTAGGTGAACTGTTCAGACGGAGAAAGGTCTGGGTGGGTTACTCTCCTACCCATCTTCCTACCCCTCTCTTGCCCCCAGTCTCCTACTCCCCTCTCCCCTACCACCCTGCCCTCACCCATCTTCACGATTCTCTCCTCTCTTTCCTCCCCCACTTTCACCGTCCTACCCATCTGCACTTCTGTCTTTCACCCAATCTCCTCCTCCCCACCTCCAACCGCTCTGTCCTCCCAAACTCTCCTCGCCATCTTCTTCTGCTCCCACGCCTCCTGCTTTCTACGCCATCTTTTCAAGCTACCACATCCTCCCCCTCACCTCTTCTCTCCCCGCTAACATCACCCCCGCTCTCCTCCTCATCGACCCCACACCTCACCCACTCTCCTCCTCCCCCTCTCGGACACCCTCCTTTGCCCCTGCTGCTCTCTGCCTCCTTCTCCCTGCCCCTCTCTCCTCCACCTCTCTCTCCTCTCCCTCTCTCTCTTCCACCCCTCCTTTCCGTGCCCTCGCTCCTCCCCCCACTCTACTCCCCCTCTCCATCCTCCCACTCTCCTCCCCTCTCTCTCCTCCCCTCTCTCTCCTCCCCTCTCTCCTCCCACTCCCTCCCTCCCCTGTCTCTCGTCCCCCTCTCTCATCCCACTCTCTTTCCTCGCCCCTCACTCTCCTACACCTCTCTCTCCTCCCCCTCTTCGTCCTCCCCCTAACCTTCCCTCTCTCTCCTTCCCCTCTCCATCCTCCCCCTCTCCACCCACTCTCTCTCCTCTCCTCTCTCTCCTCTCTCTCCGCCCCATCTCTCTCATCCCCCTCTCTCCTCCCACTCTCTCCTCCCCATGCTCTCCACCTCCCATCTCCCCTCTCCCCCTCTCTTCTCCCCACCTCTCTCTCTTATCCCCCTCCCCCTCCCCTCATTCTCCTCCCCTTCTCCTCCTTCTCTCCTCTCCCCTCTTCCCTCTCTCCTCTCTCCCTCCTATCACTCCTCATTACTCTCTCTTCTCTCTCCTCATCACTGTCTCCTCTCCCATCTCTCCTTCCCCTCTCCTCCTCTCCTCACCACTGTCCCCTCTCTCCTCTCTCTCCTCCCCCTCACCTTTCCCTTCTCCTCTTTCTCTCCTCTCCCGCTCATCTCTCCACTCTCCCCTCTCTCCTCATCCCCTCTCCTCTGCCTTCTCTTCTTCCACCCTCTCCTTTCTTCACCTCCCCTCCTCTCCTCTCCCCCTTTCCCGCCCACTTGTCCCCCTCTTCTCCACACTCACTTCTTCCTCTCTCCCGTGCCCCTCTTCTTCATCCCTTCTCCTGAACTCCTTCCCTATCCCCTCGTATCCTCTCCTCCCACCTGTCCTCCCTTCTACTCTCCCATCTCTCCTGCCCCCTCCTCCCTGGCTCTCCTCCCTGTCTCTGCTCCATTTCCCTGTTCACCTTCCCCCTCCTTCCCCCACTTCTGCCTCTCCTCCCCTTCACCTCCCACCGTCCTCCCCTCCTCCTCAACTTCACCTCTTTTCTCCCCAATCCTCCACACATCCTCCACCCCTCATGTCCCTCTCTCATCCACCTCCCACTCCCTCTCTCCTACTCCACCCCAAACTACCCCTCACCTCACACCCCAAACTCCCCCTACGTCATCGCTTCCTCCTCTCTCTCCTTCCCCTCCCTCCTAACCCCTCTCCTCCCCCTTTTCCCCATCACTCGTCCCTCCACTTCATTCACTGTCTCCTTCCCGTTCTCCACCTTCCACTTTCTCCCCACTTCTACTCCTCTCCTTCATTCCTCTCCTTCTCTCCTACAACCCCTTCCCATCCACCCTCCACCCCTCTAGTCCCCCTCACGCCATCCACCCCTCGCTCCTCACCCTTTGTCATTCTGTTCCCTCTCCTATCCAACTCCTCCTACCCTCTCCTCCCATCTCACTTCCTACTCTCACCCATCGTTCCCAGCTCTCTCTCGTACCCCTCTCTCCTACAGCCCTCTCTCCACCCCTTCTTTCCTCTGCCCTGCCTCTTTTCCCAATCCATTTATCCCCGCGCCTCCCCTTCGCCCACCCACTCTTCTCCCCTCCCTCCTCGCCTCTCCATCCTGTCCCCTCCCCACTCTCCCTCCCCATCTCTCACATTGACCGATGAGGCATACAAAGTGGTCAAAACCATCATGAAACTGGAAGATTGGGAAAGTGTTAAAGATCAGAAGGAAGTCACAAAAAGTGTGATAAAGAACCGTAGGAAAGAACAGGAGAGAAAAGATGTACCACAGAATTTAAGACAGATAGCAGAAGTGTCTATGATACCTTTAAATGAAAAAGAGTGGCTAAGGTAAATGTTGGTCCTTCAGAGGATGAGGAGGGACATTTAGTTATGTGATGTGATAAAATGGCTGAGGCACTGAACAGGTATTTTGCATCGGTCTTCACAGTGGAGGGCGCTAATAACATGTCAGTGATTGACAAAGAGTTGGAGTCGGTGAGGACCTGAAAACAAACATTATTATGGAACGCTAGTGTTGGGCAAGCTCATGGTGCTAAGGATAGTCAAGTCTCCTGGTCCTGGTGTAATGCATCCCAGCGTGCTAAAAGAGACAGCGGGTGATAGAACAGTTACACTGTCAGTAATTTTCCCAATTTGCTGAACTCTGGGCAGTTCCAGCAGATTGGAATACAGTGGCGCCGCTGTTTAAAAAGGAAGGTAGACGAATGATGGGGAAGTATAGATCAGTTAGTGTAACATCTGTAGTGGGGAAAATGCTTTAGTCTCTTATCAAGGAAGAAAAAGCAAGGCATTGCTGGATCCCCAAATTAATACCTTCCCTCACATGGAACAGCTGAACGACTTCTCCCCCATGTGAATAGGGTGATGTTAAATAAAGACCATTGAATTTAAGACCTTTACAGATCTTAAAGATTTTTTTCCCCCATCGTCAGGGGAAAGCTCTCTTGTCAGTGCAAAGCC
The DNA here is from genome assembly GCF_020745735.1 of Hemiscyllium ocellatum. Lineage (NCBI taxonomy): Eukaryota > Metazoa > Chordata > Chondrichthyes > Orectolobiformes > Hemiscylliidae > Hemiscyllium > Hemiscyllium ocellatum. The sequence continues at coordinate 744,461 of NW_026868168.1, read as the reverse complement.
ACTGGTGTGACATGAAGCTGGATGACAAAATAAATCTCTTCACACAGAATATCTGTGTCAGTGAGTCTCCAGGAGGTCTGTGAATTTCAATCCTTCTCACAATCCAAATATTTCCATGGTGCTGATCTCTTCGCATATCTCCAGGTTGGATGATCTGTTGAATCCGTTCCCATAAACACAACATATTTATGGCTTCTCTGTCTGTGAATGTTTTTAGGTTGTTAACTGGATAATGTTAAATAATTTCTGCAGTCAGTTCACTGGAACACTCACATTCCTGTGTGTGTGTGTGTGTGTGTGTGTGTGTGTGTGTGTGTGTGTGTGTGTGTGTGTGTGTGTCTCTGTCTGTCTGTCTGTCTGTCTGTCTGTGTTGGTGCTTGACCACACACAATGTTGTTTGAAGCTTTTGTGCACTGACATGCAAGATAATCATGTCCCTTTATGTCCAAATGAATTTAGTGACTCTGTTAGATCTTTATATCATGTTTGATTTGTCTCACTTCTTGCGAGAGGTGCAAGTGGAGTTCAATGCAGCTAAATGTGAGGTGATGCACTTTGGGAAGGATAACAGGAAGGCAGTATACTGGGTCAATGGAAAGATTTTGGTAGTGTGGATGTGCAGAGGGATCTTGGAGTCTATGTACAAAGATCCTTGAAATTTGCCACCCAGGTGGATAGTGCTGTTAAGGTGGCATACAGCGTGTTAGGTTTCATTGGGAGAGGGATTGAGTTCTGGAACCACAATATCATACTGCAACTATACAAAATGATGGTGCAGCCACAGTTGGAATATTGTGAACAGCTGTGGTTGCCCCATTACAAGAAGGATGTGGAAGTTTTGGAAAAGGTGCAGAGGAGATTTATCAGGATGGTGCCTGGTCTGGAGGGAAGGTCTTATAAGGAAAGGCTGAGAGACTTGAATTTGTTCTCATTGGAAAGAAGGCGGCTAAGGGGGGATTTCATAGAGACATATAAGATAATCAGAGGATTAGATATGGTGGACAGTGAAAGTCTTTTCCTAGGATGATGATGTCAGCTAGTACGAGAGAGAACAACTATAAATTGAGGGGTGATAGATTTAAGACAGATGTCAGAGGCAAATTCTTTACACAGAGAGAGTGGTAAGTGTGTGGAATGCTCTACCAGCTCAGGTGGTCAACTCAACCTCATTAGGGAGTTTTAATCAATCCTTAGATAAACACATGGATGATTTTGGGATAGTGTAGGGGGACGAGTTGAGAAAATTCCACAGGTCGGTGCAACATTGAGGGCTGAAGGGCCTGTTCTGCGCTTTATTGTTCTATGTTCTATAATCTGGATCTTTTTCCAAGGTAGAAATGACAAATTCTAGAGGCCATAGATTTCAGGGGATGGGGAAATTTAAAGAAAATAAAAACTGAAACAACACAAGATGTGGTTGATCAGAAACTAAAACAGAAGTTTCTGGAAATGCTCAACAAGTCTGGAAGCATCTGTGAAGAGAAATCAGAGTTCATGTTTCTGAGACAGGACCTGAAACATTAACGGATTTTTATTTTCTCAGATGCTGCAAGACCTGCTGATCATTTCCAACAACATATGAAAGTTTAAAGGGAGTTACGTCAGGCAAGTGTCTAATGCAAAAGGTGGTAGATGACTAGAATGTACTCTGCTGGGAGGTGGTAAAAGCAGAAACAATTACAATGCTTAAGAGGCATTTGGGCAGGCACATAAGCAGGCAAGGGGTTGGCAGGGATATGGATCATGTCCAGGCAGGTGGAATTAGTTTGGAATGGCAGCATGGTCCGCACAGACATGTTGGGCCGATTATTCCGGTGCTGTAGTGTTCTGTTTTCCAGGGGATACAATGTGTGGAGGGAGAGTTAATGTTTTTTAGAACACACAGTGAGTTGATACATTTTGAGAGAAGCAATGTAGAAAGGAAATATATATTTGCATGGCACAGACACAAAGAGTAGAGACTGGGGGGGAGGGGGGCAATGTGTACAATTCTTTAAAGGAGAGAGGACATAATCAAAGTATATTGATCAAAACATATGGGACCCTGGGTTTCATTAAACAATTTCATTGACTAGTTAGGTCACAGTCAATGATTGTATCCAATTCAGGTCAACAGAGTCCTGCTCAGGAAGGATCAGAGTGACCTTTAGGGTGTGGAGTGCAGACTTACTGATGTGGTGCACTGATCAAGAAAATGCAGTCACTGGATTGAGTTGGAAAAAAAACTGCTATTTTCTTTGAAGAAATCAAGTTGAATATATCTTGATAGAATAAAATGGATAAGATTATAACATCTTATAATCTTATAAGATAGATAGAGCAGACAATAAAATAAATTGCACTTGATGGCTCAAAATTTAAGATTAGATATAACGTTTTGAGAAAGTGGGAGATGAGCAAGTGTTCCCGTTGACTGTATTGGCTGGAAATATGCAGAACATGCTGCCTGTTATGGTGGTGCAAGTAGAGATAATCAATGATTAACGAATACAATTATATCAGATCTGAGGGAAATAAACTTTCAGGGTTTTGGGGACAGTTGGAGAATGAGAATAAGGGATTCTGCTACAGAGAGCCAGCTTGGATTTGATGGGCCCCATTCTGTGCCATAACACTTTTTTTGTACTTACTTAACTTGTTCCGGTTGATTGTCTTCAGGGGTTAAATTATCATAAAGGTAAATCTGCTCTGTGTTCATGCTCAGACCAACACAGGTTATCCTTCCACAGCAGGAGATGATGTTTACTGCTTTATACTTTGTTCTGGGGGAGTGCCCAGGTAGGGTACACAGAACTGAAAATCTGCTCTAGGGTGTTTTAACCAGGATTGTGAATATCTTGAAACATCTGGTGCCACACCAATGTCTGGAATGCTTTCTGACTGACTGATTAAATGAAATATGTTCCTTCCACTGCATGCTGCTGGCTGGAGTTCTGTGGTCAGTGTTATTACACAAGGATCCGAATCGGAACATCTATTGTCTGCAACATATATCAATGACTAGCATGGAAATGTAAACGATTTAATTAGCAAGTTTCTAGATGGTACAAATTGCTGAAGTTGTGAATCGTGAAGAATGTTGTCAAAGGACACAGCAAGAAAGAGATCAGTTGGAAAACCTATACGGAGATAGATTTTAATCCAGACAAGTGTGAGGTGATGTATTTTGGGAGGCTCATTGCAAGAGGAATGTATTCACTAAGCCAAAGGGCTCTCAGCAGCATTGATGTACACAGGGATCTTCAGGTACAAGTTCACAGCTCCCTGAAAGTGGTGAAGGAGGTGGATAGCAGGCTTGCCTTCTTCTGTCAGGGGGGTGAATATAAAACTGTCATTAGGCCACCTTTGGGATATTGTGTGCTGTTTTGATCACTGCATAAAAAGGAGGATCTGGAGGCTTTGGACAGCGTGATAACAGGTTTACCAGGATGTTGCCTGGATTGGGAGAGGTTGGAAAGACTTGGACTTTTGTCTTGGGAAAGTCAGTGGCTGCGGGTGATCCGAAAGACTCAGACAGAGTGAAAAATCAGAATCTTTTTCCAAGATGAAAATGGCAAATTCTACAGGCCGTAGATTTAAGGGGAGTGGGGGCAAGTTTAAAGGAAATGAAAACTGAGACAACTGCAGATGCTGTAAACCAGAAACAAAAACATTTTCGGGAAAAGTTCAGCAGGTCTAGAAGCTTCTATGAAGATAAATTAAAGTTAACGTTTCTGAGGAAGGGTGACCAGACCCGAAACATTAACTGATTTTTCTTCAGAGATGCTGCATGATCTGCTGAGCATTTCCAACAACATGAGCAAGTTTAAAGGGAGTTGTGTCAGACAAGTTTCTTATGCAGAAGGTGGTAAGTGACAAGAATGTACTTTCTTGAGAGATGGGAAAAGCAGAAAAAAAATCGCAACTTTTAAGAAGCATTTGGGCAGACACATAATCAGGCATGGGTTGGCAGGGATATGGACCATGTCCAGGCAGATGGAATTAGTTTGGAATAGCATCATGATCCGCACAGACGTTTTGGGCCGATTATTCCGGTGTTGTACTGTTCAGTTTTCCAGGGGGTAGGATGTGTGGAGCGAGAGATAATATTTTCAGTGGAATATGTCTCTTCTTTAGAACACACAGTAAGTTGGTGCATTTTGAGAGAAACTATGTCGAGAGGGAACATATATTTGAATGGCACAGATATAGAGAGCAGGACAGCAGGAATGGGGGCAATGTCTACCAATCATTAAAGGAGAGAAAACATAAAGTGTTTTGAGTAAAACAATTGGGATACAGGGCTTCATTAATGGGGGAATGATAATAAACTCACGGAAAAGATGCTGACCCTTGACAAGACTCTAGTTAGGACACAGTCAATCATTGCATTCAATTGTGGTCAACAGATTCCTGGTCAGAAGGAGGAAGTTAAAATAACATAGAGGGACCAGTTCCATACTTATTGCTTCTCTTTCAGGACACCATGGGGTCTCAAAGGTTAAACATTCCCTTGCCAAAGGCCTTATTTGATCAACTGAAGGCCTGTACTCTTACATTACAGACAGAACACCTCAGAAGGGGGGAGGCTGACAGTATCTCAAAATAGAACGTATTGCAGCCACACCTGGGGATTGCCCCATAACCCCAGACAGAGGAATTTGCCCTTTACAGACAAGACTGAGAGCCCTGGGCAAAACCCTGTTAAACTGCCTCCCGCTCCCATTGTCTTACCTCCCATCCATATTAGCGTAGGTATGTGAATCCCCCATTTACTGAAGGAAGGACCCTTCTGCCTTAATCTCTTCCTATCAACACATAATCATGAACAATATGACAATCAATTTCTGTAATCCATTCACACGTTATCACAGGACATCGTCATTCATCAAGCTTTGCAAGGTCATAATTACCTACTTTAAACTATGTAATGACAATCGCCCATGTGACAGATATGCCTTTGTCTAATTCCTATTAAATATACTGTCTCTGTGGGTAAGGCAGAGATTCGTGAAGAACAGTCTCTACAAGTAGACACTCGGCTACTTTAGAGACGCTTTGAAACTCTCGCCGGCTGTCCAATAATAAAGCTACTGCTGTTGTTCAGAAAACTTGCATCGTCTGGATTTGTGGAACAAAATAGTCATCAACAATGAAGGATATGAGTGATCTTCAGGGTGTGGAGTACAGACTTACTGGAGTGGTTCACTGATGAAGACAATGCAGTCACTGAATTGATTTGAAGAAATTGCGATTATCGTTGAAGTGAAGAAGTTGGATATAGTTTTGATAGAGCTGTATAAGATTATAACAGACCTAGATATAGCAGACAAAAATATCTGTATTCGATAGGTGATGGCACAAGAATTAAGGTCAGATGTAAGATTTTGAGACAGCCGGAGATGAGCAAGTGTTTCTACTGACTATATTGGCTGGAAATATGCAAAACATGCTGCCTATTATGGTGGTGCAAGTAGAGAAGATCAATGATTGTTAAAAAGAATTAGGGCAGTTCTGAGGGAAATAAACTTGCAGAGTTTAGGGGACGTATGGGGAATGAGAATATGGGATTCTGCTACAGAGACCCAGCTTGGATTTGATGGGCCTCTCTCTGTGCTATAATGCAATTTATTCCGACTTGCCTAACTTGCTCTGGTCACCGATTAAATTGTCATTGATGGCAATCTGCTCAGTGTTCCTGCACAGACCAATACAGGCTGTCCCTCCACAGCAGGAGATAATATTTACTGCCTTATACTGGATTCTGGGGGGTTGGAGGGCAGTGAGGGCTAACGGTGTGTGTAACAGTCTGCCAGCATTTATCTGAAATGGCAGAACACCAGTGCAGCCACACTAGGGACAGACTCTGGAAATGTGGGAAAGGCCAGAAGGGAATTCTTTACCCATCCCACCTGGAAACTGGCCAAACCAGTCAGACTGGGGATCTGTTCACCTGCTCTGTGTGTGTGTGGGGGGGGGGGTGGGGGGGGAGGGATTCACTCAGGCATCCATCCTGCTGGGACACCAGTCAATTTACTGATAGCCACAGTTTTTTTTTTCTCTTTCTCACGCCAAGTAATCAACAATGGTTTTGGCAGCTCATAAAGTTTTGATCACAGAGAACTTAGTTTTGGAAATGTTCACAACATAGTGGAACATGTACAGATTCACACTGGGTAGAGACTTTTATTTTCCTTTATTCATTCACAGGAGGAGGGTGTCCCTGGCCCAGCAGCATTTCCTGCCCATCCCTAATTGCCCAGAGGGCAAGTAAGAGTCAACCATATTGCTGTGGGTCTGAAGTCACAACGTAGGCCAGACCAGATAAGAATGTCAGCTTCCTTCCTGAAAGGGCATTAGTGAACTAGATGGGTTTTCCTGACAATCGATTAATGTTCATCATGAGATTCTAAATTCACAAGTTTTTTAAATTGAATTCAAATTCTCCCATCTGCTGCAGCAGGCTTTGAACCCAGGTCTCCAGAACACTATTTGGGGTTTTAGATTAACTGTCTCACGACAATGCCACTCGGCCAATCCTTCCCCACATCGCTGTCCATCTGCATAGAGTCAATAGTGATTTTCTGGTTCATCAGAACTGGTTCATCACATGTAAGTTTGCTCAATAATTGCAGGAGTTGGATGTTGATTGGCAATTGACATCCATCTCCGAACCATGTATTCTGGGGTTAGTTTTTGGTGACGATTGGAAGCATCATCCGTCTTGTTATCTTTTGGGGATAAAAAGAGTTTCAATTAGTTTTCTGTTAAATGCATGGCAATCAATTCTATTTCACAACTCTCAGGCAGATTAGTTTCTTTAGAAGGGCTCTCCATCTCCCCAACCTCCTCCATCCTTACCCCCAAGAGTGCAATATTCTCATCGAGTCTCTTTATGACAATGAATGAGACAATTTGATCAGTTGCTTCTTTCCCCACTCCTATGTCAAGTTGGATCTCAAACTCCCCTTGCTACAGTTGTGATCCTGCATCATTGTACAGTGTTGCTCGTATTTCATGTCTTGGCCTATCAGTGTTCATGATACTGCATGTAGTATATAGGGCCGACAGTGTAAGAGTTTAGCTCTTTCCTTCCAACAACAGCAGTAGAATTGTACTCCCAACAAAACTTACAGAATCATGGCCCAGCATATCCCCCAATTTATTTCTTACCATCGAATCAGAGGATCACTCCTCGTTCAACTGAGATAATTCAGGAGGGCATGCCAGTAACCGCAGCATGAATACCTAAAAATGAGGTGTTAACCGGATGAAGTTACCAAAGGGGACTACCTGTGTTCCAAACAGCATAAGCGGCAAGTGATAGACAGAGCGAAGCAACCCGGTAAACAACGGAACAGATCAAAGATTTGCAGTCCAGTCACACCCTTTTGTGAATGAAATCAGAGCACAGCTGGAGTTCTGAGGACAGTTCTCTTCAGGATAGTAACCAACAAGAATATCAGACTGGATGAATTATCATAAGACTCAAGTACATTTGATATTCATATATTTACAATCAATGTTGAATTCACCAATGTAGCTGAAGGTAATGACAATCTTCAATTGATTGTAACAGTGGAGACATCTGAATACTTGATCAGCAAATTAAAGCCTGTTGTGTTTAGATAGTAATAATTTTAAATAGAGTTTAAAAAAGTAAGGTGACTTGAGTATAATGGAAGAAATTGGTTGGTGGGTAGCTGATAATCTTGTTTAAATCTGAAATTAATTTAGGATTAGTTAACAAATAAACACATGGGAGGGAATCCAAGCCCTATGGAGTGCACATCCAGTTCTATGTGGGAAAACCAGGACACTTCTTGTGTGAGCAACAACCACAAGAACACGGAGGTGACACGGGAAATGTCAGGAACACTCATTTGACTGCGGTTAAAGTACTGCACATACTTCTGATCCCCTTATTCCAGGGTTGATGTGATCACACCAGAGAGGGGACAGAGGAGATTGATCAGACTGTTTCTACAATTGGAGAATTTCTGCTCAGAGGAAAGGTTGGATAGGCTGGGGATGATTTCCGAGGAGGATGAGCTGAGATTTAATTAAAGTGATAAGATGCTGAGGAATCCAGATCGAGTGGATAGGAAGGAGCTATTCATTAACAGAGAGATCAGAAACTGGAGGATTTCGATTGAAACTAATTCTCAGAAAGGGGCGGGGAGAATTAATTTCACTCAGAGATGGTGGGGAACTGGAACTCACTGATGGGGTGGCAGAGGCAGTAACCAGCATCACATGAAAATAAAAGGACATGGATGTAACTGAGATGCTGGAACATGCAGGGCTGCGGACGAAAGTCTTCAGAATGGGATCATTGTGATTTATTTAACATTTCTCCAGAATATTAAACTCCAGTCCAATTTGAGAATTTATGAACATCATCCGACCTGAATTCCAAATGTCAGAATATATTTATTAGAAGTTACAGCACAGATCGAGGACACTTGGCCTATCCTGCATGTCTTGGCTGTAATAGAATGACCCAGGCTTTACAGCATTCTGTACTCACCAATGAGAGCAACAATTTCAGACTGCGTACTCTGCCCTCTATGTTGTTATAATCTGTTTTTTTCAATGTATTTCTTTGACAGCGGGTTACCTTGTTTCCTGGTTTCTTTCCCAGCTCTAACTCCATTCCTCGTGGCCTTGAGGGACTACGATTTCTGCAATTTAATCTCTCCTGCCTTTGCTCGTGTGACACTGTCTTTTTGTCCTTGTCTCACCCCCACCTTGCTCACAACCTGTTATATTTCTGATTGTTCCCAGACCTCTGTGACTTCACTGCACCTCCTGGGTCAGTGACATGAGTTTTGAATTCTCTTCCTCATGAGACAATCGGAAATCTTTTTGACTGCAGTTTCCCCCAGATTTCATTTTGAAAAACAAAGAGGATTTGCGTTAGAGTCAAGTATTTGTGAGTCTTCATCCACAATCCTGAGCACTTAGACATAATCTATGACCCTCCCACAGATGTGCAGTGTTGATGGATTGGCCGTGCTAACATGGCCTGTAGTGTGTAGGTTAGGTGGGTTGGTTTAGCCATGCTAAATGTGGGGTTATGGAGGTAGGGTGAGACAGCAGGTCATTGCAGACTCAATGGACCGAATAGTCTCTTTGTGTGCCTAAGGGATTCTGTAATTCTAACTAGTTGTGATTGTTGTCACATTTTCCTAAGGCCAGGTTCATTCAGCTTAAGTACACATGCTGCCTTTTGTGTTTCTGTGGGGGCTCACTCAATCCTTTACTTCTGTTTTACATCAGTTTCACACTGTATGCGAGGGTGGGAATGAACGTGTAAATATAAATACTCCAACCGAAACCCCTCACAAGTTAGGAACTGTTTCTGCTACTAGCATCATTCACAAGGAACAGAAAAATAAGGGTTCAGTCACAAATCTGACAGAAACAGAGGTTATAATCACCAGGAAAGGCTTAACAGCTTAAAACTCTTTTCTTAAGAAAGGAGGAGGCTCAGAGACAACCTGGTAGAAGTAGGAAGCGTTGTGTCTGTATTTTCAGAGATTTGAGTTTGAAATCATTGTGTTGGAAGCATGCTTCATTGCCCCAGGTCAACAAAGGTGCTATCTAAATGTGCCTCTTTCTTTCTGCCTATCAGTCTGAGTCAACAATCATATGGATATGTCATTGTCTGAGTGTTTTCCCGAATTCCTGATTGAATCTGCCTCCCCCCCACAATCTCAGGTGCCAGTTATCTATAGTCCACATGGGCATGTTAAAGAGCATGACAGGAGAATGGATTGAAACCGAGAGTTCAATAGCCAGAATGAAATAGGAAGAAGGAAATAAATAGGGTTTTTGGATTCCAGGGGATACGGACTCCAGGATTAGTCCTTGTCGCATTCCTGCAGTTAAGCCAGACACCAATCCATGATGAGAGTAAAATCCGGGTGGCAGTAGAGGGAGCCACAGAACATTAGCAGGTTTAGTTCAAACACAGGAGGTTTGTTCAGTCAGTAACAGTGTGTTAGACATGGATGTGAAGTGAGCAGTGAGGGGAAATGTTACCACAAGCTGCAGATGGATAACTTTCATTGGAACAGGAGGACGCCATTCAGCCCTTCCACCCTGCTCTGCCATTCAATAGATCAGTTACAATGTTCAACACTCTCCAAACTCATCAATAATCTCCTCTGCAACAGACAAGATCAATATTCAAAATCGAAACATCTGCAAATGCTGGGAAATTAGGAACTAAAACAGAAATTGCTGGAAAAGTCAGCAGACCTGGCAGCATCTGTGGAGAACGAACCTTTTGGGACCAGTGACCGGTCAGGTGACCAGCTGCAGCTGACCATTCTACCTTTTCTGTAACACTCTCTGGAACAGGTTCTGGTGCGGGGGGAATGAGACTGTCAACAATAACTGAGAATACAGGAGGACATACTCAATCAGAATAAAACCCATTTTGGTCTTTCACTTTCAATTCAAAGGCAAACATTATTCATTATTATTTCTGAAATAGGCCAGAAAACAACTCTTCATCTCATTGGGCCTGGGAAACTGTGATAATGCTGATCTGGTCCAGCCGACATGTGAATCCAGACACTGAATAATGGGGTTGACTCTGAACCCTCTCCTGCGCAGTCAGAATGGATGACAAATGCTGCCCCAACAAGTGATGCCGTGATCCCATGAACAAACAAAACAAATCCAATCGCTGTGGTTAGTTGTGAACTCGCCGGTGTTACTGGAAAAGGATGAATGGCAAGGTTTATGTGGTAAAGGGAGAAGAATAGCATTCAGTGAGGTGATCCTTTGGAGAGCTGATAAGCCAATCAGCCTCCTTTTGTACAGTAAGAATTCTGTGAATAATTAATTCTGAGCCCTCTAAGGAAATATCAGAGCAGGGTTTGTAAAGAGGTCAGATTGAATGAGTGTCTCGGTGAACACAAGTGAGACATAGGTACAGAGAGGCTTTGGGATGGATTAAATTAAATTTTATACATTTGCACAGTCATCAACATTACAGCAGTTAAAAATGGGAGTGATCAAGAGAGTGGAATTAGAGCAGCAAATAAATCTTAAACATTGATACAGCTAAAGGGGATGCTGGGTAAAGATACTGTAGTTAGTGCTTATTTTATTCCAGGCACACCAGTCAGGGAGCACATCCTTCCTGTATCTGTCGTCTCGAGCTCTTGAAGATTTTTGTTCATTTGAAGTATTTCGTGTTTAGATACTCCAGAGAAGACAGCTTCAAGCTCCTCAATCTCTCCTGCCAGGGCAATGCTGCTGTTAGAATTCAATTCACTGGCATGTTACTGGCTGCTTCATGGACTGGAACTGGCAATTGAGACCGAAAGGTTACTGTATAAAATACCTTCAATGGTATTGCCAGATGTGAGTGGTTTTAGGAAAATGACCATGGCTTATGGACATTGAGTGTCAGAGCACTTCCTGTTGTGGGGCATCCTGTTTAGATTCAATCTATTGATAACTATGAGAACTGACCAGCACTGGCTCTGTCAAAGTGATCAGAGCATTATGGCTGTCATCGAAGCTGGTAACAAACTTCCCACGGGTTAAAAATCGTAAATGATAGAGTAGGTACGAGGTCTGATGATACTGTTGGAGTATTGATGTTGTTGTTAATCACATTAACTCGACAAGAGTTGACTGAACTCATATTGTCTCTTTCTGAATCTCAGGATGTCTCTCTGGGCAATGAGTCTCCACAAACGGCAATGAACAGGGGTCATCTGTTTTGATTTAAATTGCTCTATAGCACTGCTGCTTCACAGCACTAGGTACAAGGTTGGAGTCCAGCCTTGGTCAACAGCCTGTGTGGAGTTTGCACATTCTCCCCAGGATAGTGTGGGTGCACTCCAGGTGCTCCGGTTTCCTCCCACAGTCCAAAGACTTGTGGGTTCGGTGGATCAGTCGTGCTAAATTGTCCACAGTGTCCAGGATTGTGCAGACTCGGTGGATCAGCCACGGGAAATGCAGTGTTACAGGGGTGGAGTGCTCCAGATGGGATGCTCTTTGGATAGTTGGTGAGGTTTGATGGGCCAATGCTCTCCTTCCACACTGTCGCGTTTCTATTCTATCATTGAGGATAAAGGCGATACAACAGGGTGTCCTTGGAGAAGGAGCACGCAGTGTGTATCAATTCTCCCAATGCCTTTAGATAGAGATGGGCACTGCAGTGGATACAGTGCTTTATCTCCATCGCTGCCTCCTCACCCCCAACTCTACTTTGATTTGATCCCTTCCCACTTTGTCATTTGGAATGGTTTGCTTTGCCTGTACGGGGCGTTGTTTATAAATATTCAATTGGTTACATGGGTCGTTTACTGCTGGTGATTATATGTGAACCAAAACCCAAATGGCGTAATGATGATGTTGATGGTGGGAAGGTTGCTCAGCTGTGTGTGTGATAACATTTCTGGGTAGGAGAAATGGGGAATAAAGAACGCTTCACAGCTCACAGAACCAGAACTGAAAAGTAGTTAAATCAAACCAAAGGTTCAGACAGGGAGGGAATATTTCCCTGGAGCTTGAGTAACTGGGAAGTGATGGTGTCCAGGAATAGATAGGATTTGTTTTACAGGGCGTTTGAAATTTTAAAAACTGTTATATTCAGATAGTTTCATTTCTTTTAGTTTTACTTATTGTGGAATAAATAGCTACAATATTTTAAAACCAAATTCACAAACCTTGTGTTCAAGACAAATGTCAAATAAAATCCATCTAAACGTCCCTCACTGAAAACTGATGTGGAAGTGCATTCGCCTGGAGAATCCCTGCCCTGCTTACTTCTTCCTACTGTTGGGGTTAATTCATAACTGGGGTGCCTCGGTGGGGGCTAGGGAATGTACTATTATTGCTATAACAGGCATTGCCAGATTCAGTCCTAAACAGTAAATCACAGCCATGCGGGAGGAAGCGAACAACTGCAAGGCGACCTGACTGAAGCCACATTCCCCATTGATTAGATCATGTCAAAACTAACTAAAGAACCGGTAACTGTCGGATAGTGTAAATTGGAACACATTATCGATGGAGTAACTGTTAATGCCCCCCCTGACGTAAATCCCCATCGAAACCGGTGATAAATTATAATACCTGTTAAACCCCCTATGGAGAACTATTGATTCAGTAGAGGAAAACGCCTAGCCAGGTAGACACATAGCAATTAGATTGATCGACCAAACAATGGACTACTGATTACAGAGTCAGAACTGCCGGACCTAGGATGGCTGAACTATTGTTCAGCACAGCAGGGGTTAGACAGGCACCTCAGTGCGGCCAATGGAGACACAGATCCCCTCGCACACAACAGAACGGACCAATGAGAGGAACGATCAAGGGAGAACGGACCGGGGACTCGAAGAACCGGGAAATATAATTTCGCCGGGTCCGAAGAGAAAGTCAGAACGCGCCTTATCCAGCAAGCCTGAAAGCTTGCTGTTACACGGACGTCTCTCTCTCTCTTTTCAAATAAAGCAGTTTTGTGCTTTTGAATCTGGCCTGGTGTCTCACTCTTTTCGGTACGAACACGGAGACGGGAGCCCCGTCTCAACAGATGGTGAGCCTGAACGTGCCGGAGAGTAGAGACACGCTTGTTCGCAGAGACTGGGAGCTGCCGATCGGCCGGCCACTTTAAATCGGGTTCGGAGGCGCCCTTTTGTGTAAAGGTCTCCAGTAGGGTTTGGATATTCTAAATTCTTAGTTTGATCTGGCATCTCACAGGTCTTTGCCAAGCCAAATTTGGGAGAGGGAGTCGGGCCGTTTTATTTTTATTTCTCAGGTGCAGACGTTTGAAACTCCGGGGTCCGACGACTCAAGCCGTTGACAGCTGCGGACAGCAGCCGAATCCGCGGGTTCGAGCGATCGCTTGAAGAAATAGAAGTGCTATTATTGGTGAGTGTTTATGTTGCAGATCGTGAGTGGTGAGTATTAAAGAGAAATCGTGAGAGTACATTGGGAAAACGAAGCTTTTTTCATTTTTACGAAGGGGCCAGCGAAAGCTCCCCCTGCGCTGACTGCCCGTGAGCTCGATAGCACACACTGCGCTGACTGCTCGTGAGCTTGATAGCACACACTGCGCTGACTGCCCGTGAGCTCAATAGCACACACTGCGCTGACTGCCCGTGAGCTCGATAGCACACACCGCGCTGACTGCCCGTGAGCTCGATAGCACACACTGCGCTGGTGACCCGGTGGACTCGACAGTCCGACAGAATCACACACTTAATACGACGGACAGGGAGTGTAGTTTCCTAGACAGACAGACATATTAATCCGGACTGTGCCCCTACAAGAAAAAGCAAAAAAAAAAGTGACAGACAGAAGGGAATAGGACGCTGACTTACAATTAAGTTTGAAACTATCTGCAGCAAGGATGGAAACGTTTAATTACGGACCGCCCAAGCTGCTGGCCATGCGCACACGTCGCCCCGGCCTGCCATGGTGGCGACTAAATCTGACCACCAACCTGGCCCTAACAAATCAATTACTGCTCGATTGCGTGACGGTGGACAGGAGTAATCTCCTCCAGATCCTTGACCGCGCCCCGACGCAGAGGGCAGAGATATTGGTGAAACTGACTGCTACGTTCACTGACCCCTCGATCATGGTCAAGACCTTAGACTCCTTATGCTCTTATCCCACGAGTACCGCTAAACAACGGGTGGACTTGGGGAACCTGCCAAGGGAGTGGAAAGAGATAGGGGACGCTCCCATGTCGTGGAAGTCCTTCCTTCTTGCCATTTTTTACCCGATCTGGGAGAGGGAACGGGGGCGGAGAGGATTGAGGGGGACCCTTCATTGACCTCGGGGGCCCTATTGGGGACGGCCCGCCCGGCTCAGGAGTGCACGGTCCTGACCGGACTGGCTGCATACCTCACTTTCCCACCCGAGGCGGACATGGGTACTATTGCGCCTATCCCGGGTGCAACACTCCCCTCAGCTGCAGGTCCCAAGACGGGCGAGGTCATAAAGTCCGTTCAGACCCTTATTGCACAGAATAACACAACAACGGAGGGGAGGCTTAAGTTGTTAGCCCTACAGAGGGCGATCTCAGAGTGGAGAATAAAGGGGTGGTTCCCGGAGGACGACAGGGAATTTTTAACGGCACCCGAGCTTGAGGTCCTGAAGACCAGGGTAGCTGATAGGGTGGCCGCCGACAGGAGGGCAGCCCAGAAAAAACGATTTCGTAAAGACAAGGCAGTTACGAAGACTGCGGACGATGAGGTTTACTTCAGAGTGTTTCTCACTCGGTTTGGGAATAAGATCCCTAAACCTACTTGCCCGAGCACAGATGGGAAAGAGACAGATCGTTTGGGGTGGGAGCTGGACCACACCCCGTCCCATTATCCTTTCCCGTCCCCGTGTGACAGCACCACCGCGTACCGCAGAGGTAGTGAGGGTAAGACACTGCAACCAGGGGGGCCACCTCTACCTCCGCCTTATGTTAGGGAGCCTACGGCCCCTGCGGAGGCCAGAGGACACCCAACGGTGCAGGCCCCGGTGGTCGAAGTAGTAGGGGGAATGGTCGAAATAAAAGACCCCGGTAGAGAGGTCGTAACGGGCCACCTCAATGTCCACAGGGAACAGATTGACATATTGCAGAAACAAGTAAACGAGTTGTGGGGGAGACAACTCCATGAGGACCGTACTACCCTCAAGCAAGAATGCATGAATGACACGATTATTAAAGGGGCGGACGAGCACGGGGAAACGGACTCTCCCTGTAGTGATACTGGGCGGGCTCCCTCGCCGACTAAGACTAGGGGGAGGCACGCGGGACTGACTCTCTTTCGCAACCAGGGTGACGGGGCGCTACCTTTCGGTTCTACCTCGGACAGCGACAACGAGGATGCTGTGGTGGTTGTAGGCAGGGACTTATGGGCTACACTCACTTCATCAGTGAACAAGGGAGGTCACGCTAGAATAATCAAGCCCAACATTGACCTAGAGGGGGGTTACGGAGGCACTCAGCTGTCCATGCCCCTACTGGCCACAAGCCAGGGGAATAGTAAGTATGTCACGTGGTCCAGGACAGACCTAGAGGCGCTAGTAAATAAACTTCCCCCGATAGAAAATGGTGCCTCGGCATGGATAAAGATTTTTGAACTAGAAACCTGCCACGAAAAGCTAGCACTAGCAGACTTCCGAACTATTATGGTCCGGATCCGAGCCTCAGCGGCTCTGTCAGCAGCCCAAAATGCTGCCAAGTGCGGAGACAGGTCTGAGACGACCCCGTTTGACCGGTATAGGAACAAGATTTATGACTCACTTAGACAAACCTTTCCCACAAAATTCTCTCTTGATGCGCTAGCCAGCCTTGACCTCAAGGACAAGGAAGATACCCATGAATACGTCAAACGCGTCTGGGACCTGTGGGAGGAGGGCACGGGTGTGAGACCGGACAGCTCCTCACTAGCCACAGCACACTTTCGGAGAGGGGTACTCAACGGTTTGCCCCCGCCCTTAAGAGGAAAAGTCCAAGATCATTTGCGGACTTTGACTCCTCGCCACCCGACCAATGGATTAAACAACTAGCCCACCACATCAGGCGTTACAGGGCGTCCGAAAAAGCGAAAATGGAGGCACTCTCCTCCAACACGTCCGCCCACATTATAGAACAGTTAGAGAAGGTTGTTGAGCGGGTTACAGAAAAGACTACTGCTCAGGTGGAACAGTTGGGGAAGGTCATAGAACAGGTGGCGGCAAGGACCACAGCGGAGGATCTGGTGAGATCAGAGGTGGTGCCGCAGATGTACGCAAAGACCCCAGCCCCGCGAGGTGCCCGGCTCCCTGTCCAGCGTTATCCCCGGCCCTACAACGGTCCACACCCGCTGTCGTGTTGGATCTGCGGGAACATTGGACATTTCGCCAGGGAATGCCCGGACGCGGGGTGGGAAGCCCCAGCCTACAGACACCCCCAAGATTGGGCTGGACGTGGGAGATCAGGGCAGGGAGGGATCGGAAGGGACGGCTTGAGAGGCAGGGAATTGGTCGGAAGAAGGGAGCGCCACAACACTGTGGGAGAGAAAGGGGGATGGAGAGCAGTGTCGAACTCCATGCAGGGAATTGTAGATGTGACAGCCCGGGAAATTGAGGAAGGGTACAGGGAAGGGACCCCCTCCCACTTTTGACGGTGCCCGGAGAAGTCCCACAGTCTCCAGACAGATGAAACCATACCATCGCATTTGCCCCCCATGGTCCGGGTGCGCCTGTGTTGTGAGGAATGCTCATTTATGGCAGACACTGGGGCATTTGCGTCAACCATTTCTCGACTGCCCAGGAACTTTGCCTTGTAAAATAAAACTCTGGATACTGTGGGCTTCTCAGGGAAGGTTGAGAGGCAATTTTACACTAAACACGTGACAATCTCAATTGGGGATCAAGTCACCACAATTCCATTACTTTACGCCCCACGTTGCCCGGTCAACCTCTTGGCCAGAGATGCCCTCACTCGCCTGGGGGCCCGCATACATTGCTCGGAAGAGGGGCTCCGCCTACTATGGCCGAGGAATGACTCCCCTGAAGGGGGTCAGTTCGTATTTACTCCGACCCAGATACAGTCGGGGATGCAGGAGGTAGAGATCTACTGGTTCCGATTACTGTACTCACACCCACATCAGGGACTGAGGGCTGAATTCACGGATTGGCTCCCCACGGTCCCGGAGGCACACACTTACCAGCACCCTCGGGACCCTTGGCACATAACCATAAATTACGTCCCGGTGCAGGACCAGGTTTACAAT
The DNA here is from genome assembly GCF_020745735.1 of Hemiscyllium ocellatum. Classification (NCBI taxonomy): domain Eukaryota; kingdom Metazoa; phylum Chordata; class Chondrichthyes; order Orectolobiformes; family Hemiscylliidae; genus Hemiscyllium; species Hemiscyllium ocellatum. Next base: position 726,726 of record NW_026868168.1, on the reverse strand, counting down.
GAACGGTTCATGGCCCATGTGAATGACACAACTACTGTCATAGAAATAGTGGGCTTAGTGGCAGGCAAAGAGGGTATCGCGGGAATTGCTCACCTCCGCGAGGATCAAAAAGAATGGTTCTGTTTGGGGAGGAGGTAGTCCCACACGTCACCCTAGCCATTGCGCCGGGATGCAGAGTTTGCAACCTGGGCCCCATGGTCAAACAAGCCTTACAATGTGAGTACGCCCCGGTAGGGACCGGGGACGGCACAGAAGTTTCCTCGGATGGTCGTTTCCAGAGGAAAACAATCAGGGTCAAAGAAATATCCAAGTACGAAAAATTAGATTTAGAAAGGACACTTTTACTAGACACAAAGGATCATGATGATGCAGCTGCCCTGCTGGGGGAAATCAGCCCTGACCTTTGGACAGCTCACCCATTTGACACGGGAAAACTGGAAGGGGTGGTAGAACTGTCCCTGAGACCTAGCACCGACAGGTGCATTTGGGTACCACAGTACCCCCTGACGGCGGAACAAGTTGAAGGTATTAGGCCAACGGTGGAGGGGCTATTGGAGGTGGGAGTGTTGAGAAAGATGCAGGGGGGAAAGTGGAATACACCCATTCTCCCGGTACCCAAGGGGATGGGAAAGGGGTGGCGTATGGTTCACGACTTGCGGCGCATTAATGAGGCTACAGAGACCCTTAACCTCAAGATCCCATACCCGTGTGTGGCGCTGCAGGCTCTAAGCCCCGACCTGCAATTTTACTCCGTGATAGATTTGGCCAATGCTTTTTTCTGTTTGCCGCTCCACCCAGACTGTCAGCCCTGGTTCGCATTCACATACGAAGGCCAGAGATACACCTATAATCGTATGCCCCAGGGATATAAGGACTCGCCGGGCCTGTTCAGTGCAGCCCTTCTCCCAATTTTGAATGCGATCCGTCTTCCCCAGGCCACAGTTATTAAACAATACGTAGATGACCTTTTAGTGGCTAGCAAGATGGACAGACAGAATCTGCAGACGGTACGTGACCTTTTGGAAGTACTGTTACGTGCGGGGTTTAAGGTTAAACAGGAGAAGTGCCAAATAGCGCGGAAATCAGTCACCTTCATGGGGAGGATAATAGGGAGGGGTGGAACAACATTATCCCATGCCCATCGTGAGGCCATTCTGTCTTACGGGACCCCAATTACTGTACAGGACATGATGGCTTTCCTCGGACTATGTGGTTACTCTCGCACATACATCCCTGACTATGGTGGACTTACAGGGCCCCTTAGAGATATGATAACAGAAGTGGGAGCGAAGAGATTAAAGAGTCATCTTAGGTGGTCCATGGAAAGAGAGAAAGCATTTAGAGAAGTGAAGCAGGCTTTGGGTGAGGCGGCAGCTCTAGCACACCCGGACTATGATAAGGAATTCCATTTAGATGTGGCAGAAAAGGACGGCGTAAGCAATGTTGTCCTGTACCAGAAAGACAGAGGAGCTAGGAAGGTTCTTTGCTACGACAGTTGTAGGCTGGACCCTGTAGAGAAGGGGTTCCCCGGGTGCGCCCATTTTGCTGCAGCAGTGGCCAAGGCAGTCAGGAATACCGCGCATCTGGTACTGTGCCACCCCCTGTCCATTCACACAGACCATGGCGTGAGTGCCTTCCTTGCTTCGAACACTTTCAGTTTCTCCACCAATTGTCAGGTGAAGCTTGAGACTTCTCTTTTGGCCCCACACATATCTTTCCGGTCACCCAAGGGGGAGGACCGAAACATGGTGGCTGGAGTGAATAGTGACTCTCTCCCTCCCCATGACTGTGTAGCACGGGTAGCAGAGGAAAAGAGACTGAGGAAGGGACTCCACGCTGAGCCGCTTCCAGATCCAGACTGGTCGCTTTACACTGACGGGAGTAGTAACCGTAGTCCCTGTGGCAGTGTTCAGGCTTCTTACGCTGTGGTCCGGGCCGAAGGGGGCGGATTCACAACGATAGAGGCGAAGGAGTTGTGTCAGCCAGCCTCTGCTCAACTGGTGGAGATTGCGGGACTGACCAGGGCACTTGAGTTGAGTAGCGGTATGAGGGTCAATATACAAACGGACTCTAGTTATGCCTGGGGTGCAGTGCAGGTAGAGGGAACATCCTGGATACGTCGTGGGTTCCAAACGACAGCGGGGCGACCGGTAAAACACGAGTCTAGCCTACGGCGGCTCCTCAGAGCTGTACTCCTCCCGAAAGAAGTGGCAGTTGTCAAGGTACAGGGGCACTCAGGGCCAGACACAAAGGAAGGTAGAGGTAACTCTGCGGCTGATGACGCGGCGAAGGGGGTCATTCAGGCAATGCATCTCCGGTCAGGGACGCGCACACAGGGAGAAATTGTGGAGGCCACCACGGGGGATGTGGAGGATGGTGAGCAGGTGCCACTTCATGAAAGTGGGGGTGATGTGCGCAACCCGATCAATAGGGACGATGCCATAATGCACCTCATAGAATTACAGGATCGAGCAAGTGAAGCGGAAAAGAGGGAGTGGGAGGTTAGTGGAGCGGTGGCCCAGACGATTTCTGTAGGGGAATCGCAGCATCAGCTTTGGAGATCAGCAGGAGGGGAGGTGGTGGCACCTCGCTCCCTCCTTCCGACACTGTTTTCTGAACTTCATAGGCCGACACATGTTGGCATTCAGAATGTCCTACACGCCGTACGGGATCACTGGTGGGCTCCCAAATTACGGAGACATTTGGAGAATATGAGGGCAGAGTGTAAGATCTGCAACGAACATAACGCGAAACGGCCCCTTCCACACCCTACACTTGCTTTCCCGACCCCTCTCGGCCCATGGCAGGAAATCTGCATGGATTTCACTGACATGGGTGCTAAGTGGCGCACACCAGAACATTACAGATTCCTCTTGGTAATTGTGGACCGTTTTTCCCGGTGGGTGGAGGCAACCCCAACGAAAAAGGAGGGTGGGGAGGTCGTGGCCAACTGGCTGCGCAATGAACTGATCTCCAGACATGGGGTGCCCCGACTCATCTGTACTGATAATGGGACTCACTTTAAAAATGAACACTTAGCCCGGGTGGAAGCAGCACTGGGCATAAACCATAGATTTGGTAGTGTTTACCACCCTGAGAGCCAGGGCCTCGTTGAACGGGCAAACAGAACCCTGAAAGATAAAATCGCGAAGGACCCCCTGGCGGGGACCCCCATGACCTGGGTACAGGCACTGCCCTTGGCACTGATGTCAATGCGCCAAGAGAAGGGAGGGGATACTTTTCTGTCCCCACATGAAATACTGACCAGACGACCTATGCCGGGGCCCCGCTTGTCCCCGAGGTGGGAGGTGACATGGGATTTCATGAACCAAGACATGACCCAATACATGAGGGTCTTGCACGAGATGGTTAAGCTGATCAGGACACAGGTGCTTGAAGCCAGAGAGGGGGGAGGTGGGTCGACTGTCCCACCGTTAGTAGGGGAAGAAGTATATCTCCGACATCCAGGCAGAACTTCCTGGAGCGAACGGAGGTGGCAGGGGCCTTTCCGAGTCACCAAAGTGGCAAACAATACCCTGAGGGTAGATAGGGAGGGGGACAATAACTGGCACCATTTTTCACACTGTTCCAGATCTCCGAAAGGCCAGCCTCTGGCAGTGGATGAACTTGGGGAGGAGACGCGGGATTGTGGTAATGATGTTTAAAGTAGGGCGGATGGGTTGCCTCCTGACAGGGCTGGGATTATGCTTCGCGATGCGACCCTCGGTACAGGCAACAGACGACTCATGTGGGACAAAGGTAATATTAGATGTTAATCCCGAGAAGAATCAAACTTTTCAGTTCGATCTTTGTGATGTAATTGGCTGTTGGGGTCCTGAAGAGACATGGACTGGATATGCAGTATATATGTGCCCCTGCTCATGCAACCCGTATCTCTACGGTACATGTGCGGGGTGTCCCCAGGGTACGGGGGATGTAGGGTCATGTCGTACCTGGGACGATGTTTGGTGGGGGCAGACACACATTAGCGCCCCGAAGCGAACAGAATACCGCGAGTTACAACGGAAAATTTCATTAGGCAGGGGACAGATCGTGACGACACATGGGAGGAAGAACCCCTTGGTCCTCCGGACCGAGACCGGACTCTATAATCCCTTATATATGACCGGTTGGTCCAGCAAAACCTGCAGCCATGAGAATGGCAGGAGCTAAATTGACGCTCCATTTTATGACCAGACACGGACCAAGGTACTGTATCTGGCTATAGGGGTCGCCATCACCGGGACTGACCCGGTGGGGTACATCAGGATCAACTTGGGGGAGACCAATGCGGCCCGCCCGCAAGCTAAGCCCAATGTTGTTGTCACTTTCGAGACACATAAGCTGGCCGACCCCCGAGGCCGGCTGGCAGTAGCCACAGGGTACACAGAAACAAACACCTGGATTGACCGAGTCATTCAGTTCTCACAACAGGCACAGCAGGAGGACTGCCGGATATGTGCAAAAGGGAGGCCCGGACTGATTATGACCAAGACCCCGTTCGAGCCAAGGTCCATGACTTGTGCGGTCGAACTAATGTCAGAAACCAACCCATCAGTTGACTGTAAGACCTGGGAACATTATTTTCCAATGGCCCCGTCCACCGTTACTCCACCTGACTTTGTAGTTCACCCTTTGGTGAATTTTACTTGCTACTCCAACCCCCAGTCACTGGCCCGGGGATACCGGGTTGGATCGGTGGACGCATCTAGTTGTAGCAGGATCTGGGAGGCTGCTAAGCTGACCATTAGTCGGGCAGACCTGTGGTGGTATTGCGGGGGTAGGACTCTATATAATTGGCTTCCTGTAAATTGGGAAGGGAGGTGTGTCCTGGTAACCCTGAATGCTCCACTGTTCTTGTCACCAAGGGCCCCCAGAGATTACACCCTCCGAGAGCCCCCACGGGGAGTTGATGCTCACGGTCGTTATAGGCGGACGGTCGGGACCCATACCTGGATGAACCCGGCCACCGGTGTGGTGGACTTAAGGAACCCACATGGGGTCTGGATAGATGCTATTGGGCAAACCAGAAACATTCCAGATGAGTATAAACTAGCCGATGAAATAGCCTCGGGTTTTGAGAGTTTCCCCTTGTTCGCTGCCATTTTCCCAGTCACCACCAACAAGAATGTTAACAGAATCAACCTCATTCATTATAATGTCCAACGATTGGCCAACCTGACTGTAGATGCAGTGGATGCAGTCCATGAACAGCCTGCACAAACCTCGCTGATGGCCCTACAGAACAGACAGGCTTTGGATATGCTCTTGGCAGAGAAAGGAGGGGTCTGTGCTATGTTTGGTGCCATGTGCTGCACTTCCATAGCAAATAATACAGGACCAGATGGGAAGCTTACTAGAACCCTGAGAAAGCTGCGCGCCTTAGCCACTGAGCTGAAGACACAGTCAGGTGTCACTAACGCGGTGGTCGACTGGTTGAATAAGACGTTCGGTCGTTGGGGAAATATGCTGGGGCAGCTAGCCCTAGGGCTGAGCATTTCCGTTACTATTCTTATTACGTGTGGCTGCTGTTTTATTCCCTGTGTTAGAGCCCTAGTGACCCGGACCATAGACCGGGCATTTACAGGCAACGACAACGCTGACCCTCTTGCACCCCCGCCGTACCAAACTGTCCTACACGAGTGTACAAATGCTTCCCATGGGGAAACCGGATCGGCGGGGACTGTGATGGAAACCGACCTATCGCCGCCGTGTTATGACTTCTAATGGCATTTGTCTTGCATGCATTTTTTTCCTGGGTTGAACTTTCTTGTGTTCTGTTGCGACGCGATATGCTCTGACGACATCTACGCTGCTTAGGGACTCCTATCCCCTTATAACTATGTCTCCGTAGAGTCAGACAAGCCGGGTTGCGTCAACGGGTCGGTCTTGCAAACGAGCGGAGGGGCGCTCACCGACCCCCCAGGCCCTGGCTGCTCCGCGGGAAATACTGTATTTTTTATTAGGTTGTAATAGCACGATGGGGGTCTTGGGACTTTGGTATAACGGGGCTATTTAATTTTAACAAAGGGAGACGGCTGGGCTCCCAGGAAGGGTGATGTGATTACCTAGTTTACTTGTGTTTTAGTACACCGCTGATTTAGTAGGGTGGTTAGCTTTCTGTACCAACTATTTCCGTATTCTTTAACTCAGGTTTCAATTGCCTTTTATTAGCGCCCGCGGTCGGAGATCTCTTCTCCGAGTGAAGGGCGGAAGCTGCTTTACCGTCCTGTATGCGATGTACTGTGGTCATTCTATCTTCGGTGCATGTCAACTAGCGCGGTGTTTTTTTTTAGTTCGGACTCGCATGTTCCCGTCGGGTGCTCTGCTTCACTGGGTATGTCTGTCCTTCCTTTTTCTTTTTCATGTTTCCTCCTTCTACCCAGTACTAACCCTTCTACCTCATACCCTGGGATTGTCAAGCCTGTGGTCCAAAGACCCTTTAATCAATTTGACCGTTTCATTTGGGCGACACTTAAGTGCATGTTGTATGCTGCAGTCATGGTTGAAAGTGCTGTGTGCCCCGGACACTCAACAACCGAACACACCAGTGACTACACATCATCCAAGATCGCTCCGTCGACTCGCCTGCTCCAGCGGCCCACCAGTCACAGCAATGAGCCACTGGCCGCTGCCCGGAGTCCGTCCTTGCCACCTATGAAATCGATAAGGCGCCCCTTTCAAACGGCTGGTTAGCCAGTGACAAGTGAGTCTTCTCGAGTGAGGGACCACCTACGACAGGCACAGTCGTACTTTGAACTGGGGCGTGGTGGCCTACATTCGTGCGAGTTGTGATACTGACTGGCTCTTGCATCCATGTTGGACGTCTGGACTGAACTGCTGGTTTAGGAGGCACTCTCAGCTGCGGAATGACCGGGGCACAGCACATTTCGTTCACTGATTGCCTGATCACTCGCAAGTACCAGACTGCTGGTAGCGTACAGTTTCATCTCTCAAATTCACAACACATGTTTACACTTGGGTGTGCTTTGGACTGCAGACTTGCGTACTGTGGGCAGCCTACTCATTTTTACTTTTTCTCCGCCCTGAATCTCTTGCGTTCCATACTAGTTTATTGTGTCTCTATTTTTTCTTGTTATTTTCGCGAGATCTGTTTGTCTTCTTGTCATACTTGATTTCATTCCTTGTTTTTGTCGTTTTTGCAGAAGCCTGCCGGAATTGGTTTATGTATATATATGTGTTAGATTAGCTATGCATGTAGTGTTAGTTACCCATTTGTTACTTGGGTTGCGTCGTTTTACTTAGGGCACCCTTCATCCCAACATGACTGTCTCCCTAGAACCGGAGAATCTGGTTATGACAACGTGCTCGGTTAAATCAAAGGGACGCTTTTGGGTACGTCCGCCGGCACACCAGACCCCGGTCGCCTCTTGGGGGGGGGGGGGAGTTTTCATCTTTGCGGTCCTTACGGCATTAATTGGTGTGGCCTCTAAAAGAAGCCAAGAGGGGGAATGTTGGGGTTAATTCATAACTGGGGTGCCTAGGTGGGGGCTAGGGAATGTACTATTATTGCTACAACAGGCATTGCCAGATTCAGTCCCTAAACAGTAAATCACAGCCATGCGGGAGGAAGCGAACAACTGCAAGGCTACCTGACTGAAGCCACATTCCCCATTGATTAGATCATGTCAAAACTAACAAACAAACCGGTAACTGTCGGATAGTGTAAATTGGAACACATTATCGATGGAGTAACTGTTAATGCCCCCCCTGACGTAAATCCCCATCGAAACCGGTGATAAATTATAATGCCTGTTAAACCCCCTATGGAGAACTATTGATTCAGTAAAGGAAAACGCCTAGCCAGGTAGACACATAGCAATTAGATTGATCGACCAAACAATGGACTACTGATTACAGAGTCAGAACTGCCGGACCCGGACCAAACAATGGACTACTGATTACAGAGTCAGAACTGCCGGACCCACTATTGTTCAGCACAGCAGGGGTTAGACAGGCACCTCAGTGCGGCCAATGGAGACACAGATCCCCTCGCACACAACAGAACGGACCAATGAGAGGAACGATCAAGGGAGAACGGACCGGGGACTCGAAGAACCGGGAAATATAATTTCGCCGGGTCCGAAGAGAAAGTGGGAACGCGCCTTCTCCAGCAAGCCTGAAAGCTAGCTGTTACACGGACGTCTCTCTCTCTCTTTTCAAATAAAGCAGTTTTGTGCTTTTGAATCTGGCCTGGTGTCTCACTCTTTTCGGTACGAACACGGAGACGGGAGCCCCGTCTCAACACTACCCAGGCTCCATGGCTATATACATACCTGGAAGATAGTAGCAGGAGGCCATTCGGCCTTTCTATCCTGCTCCACCATTCAATGCGAAACACCTGACCAACCAGCTCAGTCTGCTCTTCCTGCTGTGTTCCAATCCCCTTTCATGACTGTACCTCGAGGAACTATATCTAAGTCCTCCTTTGGTTTCAGTGCCTTTTGTTCCTGTGATGTTGCTGTGTTACTGTGTGGGTGTAGGCGGGGGTAATGTGATCGTGCCACCTCCTGGAGGATGTACTCAGCATCCCTCATCATCCTGCAGTAACATCAACTGGGTTTCAGCAACTAGAGATAGAAACCATTTCCAGTATATGGGCATCACTGGCTCAGCCAGTATTTATTCCCCATCTCTAGTTAACCTTGAGAAGATGGTAGTGAGCTGCTATCTTGAACCATTCACAGTCCATTTGGCGAAGATAGACCGACAATGCTGAGAGGGAGTGTTGCTGGATTTTGTCCAAGTTATTCTCCATCTTTGGTTGTTCAAATGCTGGTTAACTTAATCACGATCTGCACGAGTTTGAGATTTCAGTCTGCAAATCTTCACCATTAAGCACCCTGAACAAACAAATATGTACAGGTTAGAAATTCAGAGCAGACAATTCTAGCTTCTCTGGAAATCTTTTTTCCCTTTCTTCTGCAAAAGCTGTAATGCTCCAGCCCAATTACTCTCTCCCACCATTCTGACTCTGCTGTCCCTAATGTATAACCTTTCCATTCTCATGGAGTTACTGATAATCAGATCCATGCCACCACTTCCTGTCCTGGTTAGAGTCTGCACCCTTTCTGGGTTTACACCATTTCCCTTCAGTTACTGCAAGTCAATAATGTTACAGCAGAATAAATCAAAAGGAAACAGAAAGGGAGGTAGCAGATGCTGGACTGAAGAGGAACCTTCAGTCTGGGAGAATGGGTCAGATCCATCTTTGTTTCCCATTGTTCGATTCCCAGCATTATGACAAGTTGGGGATGGAACTTGGGCCCATGTGGGTGTGGTGACACTTTGACCCCACCCACCCCGTTAATACTACAAGCTGATACGTTCCTCCTCCAGCCAATCACAGTGTGAAATGCTTTCCGCTAATTACCCCAAAGCACATGCTCCAAAATCCGCCCATATTCTGTACGTGTGCAGTTCTGGGCTTCCCCTCACACGCGTGGTCCCTGCCTCAGGGATTGTGGGAGTTGAAGTCCCCATGAAGCCACTGGAGACATGTTTCTGGATCGTGAATGAAAGGTGTGGGCTGGAGGGTGTTGTGTATAGGATCCCCATTCATACATACAGGACATGTGGGCTGTTACTGGGTTTTACTGAGACATCTGCTTCCACAACCTGATTTCTGACGTAAGGAACATAGATTGCGGGGCAGGGAGGTTAATAAGGGGTAGCAGATTTTAAGCAGAGGTAGCTGAGTGGCGAGCACCACTGCTTCACTGCGTCAGGGACCCGGGTTTTATTTCAGCCAGAGGCGACTGTGCGGAGTTTACACGTTCTCACCATGTCTGCGTGGGTTTCCTAGGGTGCTCGAGCTTCCTCCCACAGTCCAAAGATGTTTAGGTTAGGTGAATTGCCCATGTCAAATTGCTCACAGTGTCCGTGTATGTGCCGGTTAGGCCATTAGCCATGGGAAATGCAGCGTTACACAGACAGGGTGGGTCTGAATGGGATGCTCATCATAGGTTGGTGTGGACTTGATGGATGAATACCCTGTTTCTGCACTGTAGGGACTCTATTCTCATGAAGAAGAATGTACCTATCTCAATGTGTTGCAAATTTGTGGCATTCCCTATTCAAAATGTGGTGGATACCAGGAAAATGAGCAGATTTAATGAAGAGATACTGATGTTGAATTTGCAATGAGATGAAGGGTGAGAGAGAGAGCAGGTGGGAAAATCCAGCTGAGACCGAGGTGAGCTCAATCATCACCGTATTAAATGGTGGAGCTGGTTCGAAGGGCTGCATTGCCTCTCCTGTGCCCAGTGCTCATCTTCTTACAGTAATAACTGGAAAGCTGGATCCAAAACTCACCACCTTCACCAAAGGAGATTTTCGGAAAAGCAGGATAGTCAGGTGGATTAGCGTTCCAAACTTAGATAGTGAGGAAGCATGTAGGAGATCATGATTGTGCAATTTTAATCTGAGGGGAGACAGTGATTTATGGTTTTAGACTGTGTCGTACATTCACACCGTCCAGAATACTCTGTTGTGAATATCTATCCTATACTTTAATACAAAGCCAAGGTCTTTGACAGTGAAACGCAAAACACCAAGGAAACTTCGCCTCACCTTGTAATCTGATAAAAGACTTCTGATAAATCTGGTTGAACTTAGAACACAGCTGGAAAGCTGGAAGATTAAATCCAATCCCAAGATTCAGTGCTTAAACAAAGGAGGCTACAATAGGATGAGGCAGGAGTTGGCTAATGTAAACTGGAAGCAAAGTCTTTACCGTGGGAAAGTTGACGGACAACGGGGGAATTTTTCGAAGTGCTCAGCAAAAGTATATATCAGTGAAATAGAAGGACTGTAGGAAAAGGAGTAATCTGCCAGGAGTGGCTCAGGAAATAAGGGAGTCTATCAAATTGAAATATAAGGCATACAAATAGTCAAAGACCACGGAGAAACTACGAGATTAGAGAAACTTTAAAGATCAACAGAAAGCTAGATGGGACTGGGGGAGAAAAGTGATGAGTAGCGGCCCCCAGGGCCAGAATAGCAGTTTACACTGCTCAAGGGGAAATATATGGTCTCTGTAATTGTTGAAGCACTTAACTGTTACCATAGAGATAATCCTGATCACGTTAAAAATCACAGCACACTCCAAAAGTTGTACTTCCAAATAAACCTAGTGTTGTGTGATTTATAAGTTTGTCCACCCCACCCGAACACCGGCTCCTCCATATCAGAATCCTGATAGACAGCCCCACTGAAACTGAAGTGTCTGTCAGATACTTGAGGGAGCCACAGGGGTGTATGTTTTAACTACAAAGTGCGAAACTGAACTAGACTTTCTAACTGACCATTGCCATGGAGATAATACTGAGAGAGAGTCTCCATTCAAAGTCCCAAACCAGAAAAGCTTTACATTGGACAGGTGGGGCTTTACCTGACGCTGCCTGGATGTGTTTTGCATGTACACTATCCAGGTAACTGCCATGTCTCATCAATAAAGACTCAAAGAAGACCTCTCAGATTTCTGTACCTAGTTATTCCTATCCAGCAGGGTTCAGGAATGTGAGTACACAGCAGTCAGTCTTCACAGTGGAGGATACGAAGAACATGCCAGTAATTGATAAGGAGACTGAGGAAGGTGAGGACCTAGAAATAACCATTATCACAAAAGCGGTAGAGCTGGGCAAGCTAGATTCGATTACTTACTGTGTGGAAACAGGCCCTCCGGCCCAACAAGTCCACACCGACCCGCAACCCACCCATACATTTACCCCTGACCTAACACTACGGGCAATTTAGCATGGCCAATTCACCTGACCCGCACATCTTTGTGACTGTGGGAGGCAACCGGAGCACCCGGAAGAAACCCACGCAGACATGGGGAGAACGTGCAAACTCCACACAGTCTCTCGCCTGAGTCGGGAATTGAACCCAGTTTTCAGGCGCTGTGAGGCAGCAGTGCTAACCGCTGTGCCACCGTGCCGCCCACAAAACTAATGGAGCTAAAGGTTGATATGTCTCTTTGCCCTGATGGAATACATCCCAGGATATCAACAGAGTTAGTGGGAGAAATAGCAGATGCACTTAGAGTCATAGCATCCTACAGCAGAGACAGGCCTTTTGGCCCAAACTGGTCCATGCCGACCAGAATGTCCATCCACACTAACCCCATTTCCCTGCACTTGGTCCATCTGCTTCTGAACCTTTCCTATCCATGTATTTGTCCAAATGTCTTTTACCTGTTGTGAGAGTGTACCCACCTCAACCACTTCCACTGGCAGCTCATTCCATATACATACCACCCTCTGTGTAAAACAGTTGCCCCTCAGCTTCCCTTGTATTCTTTCCCCTCTAACCTTCAACTGATGCCTTCCAGTCCTTGATTCCCTGGGAAAAAAGACAATGCATTCACCTTATCCATGCCCCTCATGGTCTTATACACTTCTAGAACAGTACCCCTCAGTTTCCTCTGCTCTAAACAAAAAAATCCTCCCTATAACTCAGACCCCAGACAACATTCTTTTAAATTGTTCTGCACCTTTTACAGTTTAATAACTGAAACCTACACTGAATTCATCATATTTCCAGTGTTTCCCCACGGCGCTGGAACCGACGTGACAACGCCAATGGATTACAATCCGTGATCGAGAATGAACTCCTTTACAACAATCCCGTTTTCATAGTATTTCCCATGGTGCAGGTATCCTTGTGTCTTTCTGGTTGTATGGTTAATTAAAGACTTGTCCTTCTACAAAGCAAAGCTGTGGCTTAATTGTTCCTGGGAGATGTGCCATGATTTTTCAGACTTTCAAAAACAAACAAACTCTCTCTCCACAGTCACCACACTAACATGGACTTGGCTGTACCTCAGTAATTTTTCCAGTCACACTCTTATTTGGAATATTCGCCCACGGACAGAATACACACCTTCCCTTCCACATGAAAATGCCAATGAATATTCAGATCGGCACAGATCAAGTAACTATCAGATCTGAACATGAAGTTCAATTTGAATTTCTCATCCACAAATCCACCCTTTCAGTATCCTACACCTGAGAACACAACTCACCATATTAATACAGGATGGATCTTTATAAGACAATTATAGTATTAAATTGTAGTTTCATGTTTCCCAAAGTTTTAACTCCCAGTCTAACAATTTCTTTCTTCTGTGAACTGAAATCCAAACCAAACCAATCCCCTCACTCCTTCCCTCCATACCCAGTTCTCACACTCTCTCTCCTCTCTTTGAATTCAGTTTCCTAGCTCTTGTCTGCGGACTAAGAACCAAATCAATGAGTCTGACTCTGAGTCCAGCAGGGTGGGTGGGGGGGGGGGGGGGGGGGGGGGGGAGGTGGGTGGGTGGGGGGCGTTGTTGGTGAATCCTCTGACGACAACCATCCTGCATACACTGCTTCCTGCACACTCTGGCCAAAACCTGTCTTGCTAAAATGAATCGAATTAGAACTCTAATTGCAGGCCCATCTTTGTCACTTTCCATAAAAACCCTGAATCTTCACAAAAGAATTCTGATAACTTTCTGCAAAATGCTGCCCCACTGATAGTCTGATCACATGGCGGGGGGCCAGGAAAGGGGGCATTCCCCTGGGGCCTGCTCCCAGAGGGAGGAAGATGCCAATGACAGATTAATCCCTCACAACCACAGCCTCCTTCCCAGGCACTGTGCATACTCCCACAATTGGCCAGCACTGAGCCCATACACTGGTCTCCCCTCCTACAGTACGTGCTCCCGATCATACAGGAATCCGAGAGATTGACAGCAGCTGCTGCCCAATATATCAGAATCCCAACAGTATGGAAACTGGCCCTTCGGCCAAACAAGTCCATACCGACCCTCCAAACAGTAACTTATGCAGACCCATTCCCCTACCCTATATTTACCCATGACTAATGTAACTAATACAATAGGCAATTTAGAATGGCCAATTCATCTGTCCTGCCCATCTTTGGATTGGGGGAGGAAACCCGCTCAGACACGGGGAGAACGTACAAAGTCCACACAGACAGTTGCCAGAGGCTGGAATCGAAACCGGGTACCTGATGCTGTGAGGCAGCAGTGCTAAGCTTCCCATCTTCTTCTCTATAGACGGGAAGGAGTGGGGCTGGAGAACTGGGGTAATGTGATTGCAAACAATTAATGAATGTGGAGGACACTGGGGGATGGACAGGTCAGTGAGCGACAGGAGCAGTGCAGCAGCAGGACGGGACGCTGGACAAACTGAGCAATGGGATAGTCTGACAGGAGACACATTACAGGAAGGTTTTGTTTAGAGGCTGAGGCAGGGACAGCTGGGAGACAGTATGGCCTGGCGGCTTGGGCAGGTTTTCTAATCAGCCTCTTCAAAGATGCTGTTCCTCAACTCTGAGCCCGATCCTCCTGGTTCAAAGGTAAGGACACTGCCACCATTTCCTGGTGGGCAAGGGATATGGGGACTACCTTTCAAAAGGAACTCATCTGTGTTGGTGACATTAACAAGACTCAATACACAGTCACTGACAAAATGCTGGTGTACTTGAACTTCATCCCGAATATTAACACCTATAACTGGGTAACGCAGACCCCGATGTACAGAGTTAAATCCTGGATATTAATAACAGTTTTGTTCATGGGAAATCATGTCGCATGAATTTGACTCAGTTTTTTTGAATAAGTAACAAAGAGGATTGCTGAGGTCAGAGCATGAACATGATCTACATGGACTTCAGTAAGGCGCTCGAGAAGGTTCCTCCCGGTCAGCAAGGTTAGATCGTATGGAGGACAGAACTGGCCCGAAGGTAGAAGGCAGAGGGTATTTTTCAGGCTGGAGGCCTGTGACCAGTGGAGTGTCACAAAGATCCGTGCTGGATCCATTACTTTTCGCCATTTACATTCATGATTTGGATGTGAACATAAGAGGTATTGTAAATAAGTTTGCGGATGACACCAAAATGGGAGATGTGGTAGACAAGGAAAAAGATTACCTCAGAGTACAAGAGGATCTGGATCAGATGGGTGATGGGCTGAGGAGTTCAGTTTAGAAAAATGCGAGCTGCTGCATTTTGGAAAAGCAAACGTTAGCATGACATATACAGTTAATAGTAAGTTCCAGGGGAGTGCTGCTAAACAAAGAGACCTTGGAGTGCAGGTTCATAGTTCCGTGAAAGTAGAGAAGCAAGTAGATAGGATAGTGGCGGTAGTTGGTCTACTTGTCTTTATTGGTCAGAGCATTAAATATAGGAGTTGGGAGATCATGTTGTGGCTGTACAGGACATTGATTCATCAACTTTGTAATATTCCATGCAATTCTGGTCTCCTTCCTATCAGATGGATGGTCTCAAACTTGAAAGGCGTCAGAAAGGAATTATAGGATGTTGCCAGGGCTGGATAGGCTGCTTTCTTTGGAGCATCAGAGGCTGAACGGTGAGCGGAAAGAGATTTTTAAAATCAGGCCGGGCATGGACAGGGTAAATAGACAAGATATTTTCCCTGTGGAGTGGGGAATACAGAACTAGGGGACTGGGAGGGGAGGGTAGACAAAGAGGGGGTGGATGGAGAGGGTTGGGACAGAAATGGGTGGGCGCAGAGAGGGGGGATAGAGAGGGGAGGCACAGAAATGGATGGGGACAGAAAGCGGGATTAGAGAGGAGGGGAACAGACGGGGGGGTAAAGAGGGGGTGACCGACAGTTGGGGGGGACCGACGGAGGGGGAAAAGAGATGTGCGACCGACAGGGGGGCGACTGACAGAGGGGGGAAAGACCAACAGATTGTGGGACAGACCAACGGGGGAGTGCGACTGACGAGGTGGGGGGGCGACAAAGGACTGATCGACGGGGGGGATCCAGACAGAGTGGGGGGAGACGGGGGGGGGGGGGGGTAACAGAGAGGGGGAAGATGGAGAGTTATTTTATAGATCTACAACTCAACCCTGTTCCTGTTTTCTCCTCCTCACCTTACTTCCCTCTGAAGGGCTCAGAACAACTGCATAGTTCCTGGAAAGTGGAGTTTCAGGGAGATCAGGTGCTGAACGTGGCATTTGGGACACTGACCTTTAATGGAATGCGCTGGTTAATAAAAGGACTCTGGTTCGACTCCACTGTCTGTGTGGTGTTTGTACCTTCTCCCTGTGTGTCTGCGTGGGCTTCCTCTGGGGGCTCTTAATTTCCTCCCACAAATCCAAAGACATGCAGGTTAGCTGGATTAGCTTTGGGTCATGGTAGGTTACAGAGTTAGGGTGGAATGCTGTTCCGATGGTTGGTATGGTCTCATGGGCCGAATGGCCTGCTTCCACACTGTGGGGATTCTGTCACTGAGTATAGGGATTAGGAGGTCACGTTGTGGCTGAGTAGGGCATTGGTGAGGCCAGTGTTAGAATTTTGCATTCAATTGTGATCTCCCTGATTTCAGAAAGATGTTACCAGAATAGGACTCAACTTCTCAATGAAAAGTTCCTGGGAAGTGTTGACAAACAAAAAGACCGTGCAGTGTGGGTTGATAGTTCCTTAAAAGTGTGGTTGAAGGTAGACAGGTCAGTGAAGGTGCTGTGCGGTATGCTAGCTGTTATTGGGCAGTGCAGTGAGGATAGGAGTTGGGAGATGATGTTTCGGTTGTACAGTTTCTTGGCTCGGCCACTTTTGGAATCCCCAGACTGCTTTCATTTCCAGTCTCCCTCTTACAGGAAAGGTGTTGGGAAATTTGCAAGAGTTCAGAAAAGATTTACAAGGGTGTTGCCAGTATTGGAACATTTGAACCATAGGGAGAGGCTGAATAGGCTGAGGCTATTTCCCTGCAGCACTGGACACTTTAGGTGGCTTTATCGAACTTTCTAAAATTATAAGGAGCAATGATAGGGTGACTAGTCATGGTTTCTTTTTTCCCAGGGTAGTGGAGACCAAACGAATAATGTAAATCTTTTTTCCAAGGTGGGAATGACAAATTCTAGAGGAGAGATGGCAAGTTTAAAGGATATGAAAACCGAACCAACTGAAGGTGCTGGAAACCAGGAAGAGAAACAGAAGTTTCTGGAAAAGCTCAGCAGGTCTAGCAGCAGGTGCGAAAAGAAATTAGAGTTAACGTATTTGAGGAAGGGTGACCAGACCCGAAACTTTAACTGATTTTTCTTCACAGATGCTGCATGACCTGCTGAGCATTTCAACATCTGTGCAAGTTTAAAGGGAGTGGTTTGGAATATACACCTGAGAGGAACTTTATGGAGTTTATAAATTGAAGTGAGACCACATCTGGGAGTAATGACAGAAATTTCGGTTCCTTTATTTAAGGAAATGCATCATTTCATCAGAGGCATTTCACAGAAACTTGACTGGGATGAACCCTGGTTTGCAGGGATTATCTTTTAAGAAAAGGCTGAAGTAGTTGAGACTCCACTCACTGGATTTAGGAAGAATGAGAGGGGATCTCATTGTAACATGTAGGATTCTTAAGGAGTTTGACAGGGTAAGTACTGAGAGAATGTTTCCCAACATGAGGGAGTCTGGAACCAGATTTTGGGTCAGTCACGGAATCGCGGGTTCTGTTTTAGATTCGTCAAGTTTAAGGCAACACCGACACAGGTAAGGGGTGTCAGTAGCAATGGAGCAGGGGTGAGATGGAGACAAGCAACATTTTAGAGATTGGAATTCCTGGTGTTTGTGATTGTGTAGATGCCTGATCAGAAGGTCACCTTGGGGTTACAGATATGACAGCAATATTGTGAAGAGTGTGGTTCTGTCTCTGACAGTTTCCAGGGAGAGGGAGGGGGTTAGCAGTCAGGGAAAGGAATTTGTAATAGCAACTGAAGGCAACGAGTTTAACCACTACAATGTTTCATTGTAGGAAACTGCAGCCAATCGCGTAGTGGGAATGTGATGAGCAATTTGATAACTGAGTAATGGAGAGGGATGATGGGGAGGGAGAGCTGGGCATTGTCAGTGTACATGTGAAACCTAACACGGTGCTTTTGGACGATGTCACCTCCTGGCTGTATGTAGGCGAGAAACAGGAGGGACCAAGGAGAGATCCTTAAGGGACACCACATACAAGGAATTCAGAAAGGAAAGAGAGAGTCGGAATGGAGTAGGTGTTTGCACCAGCGGTGGGTCAATTTTTTTTTGTAGCAGAATGGGAGAGAAGGACATAACCAGAAAAGACAGACAGATAGAACAAGGAACAATATCTGTGAATTGGTGAGGGGGAGTGATGAGGAGGCAGTGCAGCCCAACTCCAAAAACACTATTTCTACATCAGTGACGTCACCCAACTCACCCTAGTCTCAGCTCATTTACTGAAATACTCGTCCATCCCTGTGTTATCTCCAGACTTCGTTATAAAACACTCTCCTGGCCAGCCTCCCACATTCAACGTACATGCAATCTCAAGAGTATCTAAAACCATACCGTCCAAGTGCTCACTTGTACCAAAACTTGTTGATCCATCAACAAGCAACAATTTAAAATTTTGACCCTTGATGTAATTCCTGGCTGTGAACATCCCTGTCTCCCTGCACCACACAACCTGTGAGACCCCGACAACTCATTTTCTTTCAGACTCCCAACGATGTGTTTATTCATTGCTTCACCTGTCTGGCTGTTTCTCCTGTTGCCAAGGCAACACAGTCTGGAATTCCCTCCCGAACCCTCTCAGACCTGCTTTCCTCCTTTAAGGTATTCCTGAAAACCTGTTTATTTGGCAATTATTTTGATCACCTGACCTTATATCCCCATCTGTGGCCTTATGTCAGAAGCTCTCAATAGTATTTCTGTGGAATTGTAAACGTGATTAAAAAAAAACTGTTTTTGATTTGCACATACATTGTCAACTCTTCACTGTCGCTGAGCGAATAATCTATAACTGCACTTACCCAACCACATTGTGGGAGCACCTTCACCACACGAATTGCAGCTGTACAGGACGTCAAACATCACCTTCTCCACAGGCAATGGGGCTTTGGCACTGATCACTGGTATCTGTGGAGAGAGAAACACACAGTTGATATTTCAGGGAGTGTAAAATGCATTATAGGGAGGGAAAATGGTGCAGAATTTGGATTTTCAAATTTGTGTTGTACAATGTACACTAAGTTCTGTAAAACCTCTCATTCCATACCATGAAAATTTCCTTCTCTTCCTGGTCAATATGTCTTTCCTTCCCCCTGCCCTGCACCTTCACACATTTCCAATGCCTTGGTCACAACATCACGGTGCTGTCAGTGAAGTTTATCACGTGGTAAAGTATTGTCCCGCCCCTCATTCACTCCGATTGGTTGAAGGAACAACTAGCACCTTGAGCCCCCCGTTCCCCACCCCATCAATAATCCGAAGCCCATTGTGGGCTGGAGCATGCTCAGTGCTTCCTGTTTTTGCTGCTGTTCATCAGGTATAAGAGAGAGAGGGCTCATCCCTGTTTCTCCTGATGTCAGACATTAACAACAACTACCTGCATTGTATGGAGCCTTTCACATTGACAAATCTCTTAAAATGCTTCACGGATGATGGAAACGTAGATTAAAGAGAACGATTTTTAGATACACCTTTAAGGTGGACAGAGGGAGTTAGGGAGGATATTCCAAAGGTGTATGTCCTCGGCAGCTCCAATCGTGGAATGATATTGGTGGGCAACAGCTTACAATGGAGACAGTTAATGGCTAACCATAGAATAACAACCTCATGTCCTAGCCCCCTACCCCACACACCACGCCTTGTTCTCACAGCCTGCCATTACACACTACCTATGGTCAGCCACTAACAGTCTCCATTAACAGCTAGTCACCCTCCCCCAGCCAGATCGTTATCCTTTATCCAACTGTCCTTCTCACTCTATCCCCACCAATCCTTTACTCCTTATATTCTCTCCTCACACTGTCTTCTGCAAATAAACTGACTTTTTCTTCTCCGTAACATCTGTTCTGTGGAAGGGACACCGGATCTTAAACTTTAACTCTGATTTCTCTTCAGAGATGCTGCCAGAACTTTTCCAGAACCTCCTGGTTGTTGTTTCTGATTTACATCTTTCGCAGTTCTTTTGGCTTGAATTTACCGGGAGTTTGTAATTCAGGTCCAACAGCCTCTGTCCCAGTCCCTGCTGTCTCTCCCATCCCCACCCAGTGACACTGCACCTGCACAGCTCATGGACAGGTGTCGTCTTGCTGGACACACCCCTCATTCACTCCCATTGGCTGCAGGACCACACAGACTCTCCTCCTATTGGTCTGGAGCTGCCGGCAAGCCGGGCATCATTGTCATGAGAGTGGAGGGCTAATCCCTCTCTCTGCCCTGGGATGAGCTTCATCATTCACAGTGAATCGGGCAGTATCACAGAGCAGAGGGCCTGGGGGTTATTCAGCCCATTGAGTCTTTACTCTCTCCCTCTGGAGATGCTACAAATCTGTCCCAAGCCCCCGCCATGAGCCCAAGGCCTCCCAAATCTTTCCATAAGAAGTAAAATTCCAAATCTGTTTCAGAATACCTGCTGAATCTGTGTCGTTCAGACTGTTCCAGATGCTCAGAACTTACTGAGTAAAATAGTGTTCACATTTTCACCTTGTATTATTTGACAATTATTTGAAAGTAGTTATTAAAAGTTGTGACAGGGTTAACAATTCCTCTCTCTCTCTTTGGCAAATTCAAGACCTTGGAACCAAATCTGCACCGGGTCGAAATCACTGCTTCACCTTCTCAGCTCCAAGAATAATTATCTGCGCTTCAGCTCGCTCTGCAGAAGACAGGAATGCATCTTACTTTATTAAGATCAAAGAAACAGACCTTCGGTCCAATTCGTCCATGCCAACAAGGAATCCTAAACTAATGGATTCCCATTTACCAGCTATCGGCCTGCATCAATCAAAACCCTTCCTATTCATGTACCCAATTGGAAGCCTTTTAAAAGTTGTGATTTTTCAGCCTCCAACACTTCATCTGGTAGCCCCTCCCATACACACCCCACACTCAGCTTGAAAACGTTGCCACTTCGATCGCTTTTAAATCTTTGCCCTCTCAACTTAAACCCATGTGCTGTAGTTTTGGACCCACCTAACCTGAGGAAAAAGGACGCCAGCTGCTCACTTTATCCACGCCCCGCGTGATTTTATAAATCTCCATGAAGTTACCTCTCAGTCTTTGACTCTCCAGAGAAAATATCCCAGCCTATCAGCCTCTCCCTGTAGCCTAAATCCTCCAATCCTGGCAACGTTTTTGTAAATCTTGTCCAAACCTTTTCAAATTTCACAACATCCTTCCCAGAACAGGGAAATTCAAAGTGAAAACAGAATTCCAGAAGTGGCTTAATCAACGTCCTGTCCAGCCACAATATGGCGTCCCAGCTTCTGTATTCAATGCATTGACCAATAACGGAGAGCGATAATGGAGTCCTATTTGCCAGCGGTTCACCCTTACCCCTCTAAATCCTCCCTCTTCATGTACCCAATCAGATGCTTTTTAAATGCTTTAATTGTACTAGCCTCCACCCCTTCCTCTGGTAGTTCATTCCATACTTACAATGCCCTCAATATGAACAAGATGCCCCTTAGATCCCTTTTAAATCTTTTCCCTCTCACCTTAAGCCTGTACCCTCTAGTTCTGGAACCACGGAACTTGGGAAAAAGTCCCTGACTGCTCACCTTATCCACGCCCTTCATGATTTTATAAGATCACCTCTCAGTCTCCAACTCTCCAGTGAAAATAGTCCCAGCCTATTCAGCCTTTCCCAATAGCTCAAACCGTCCAACCCTGGCAAAATCCTTGCATATGTTTTCTGAACCCTTTCAAGTTTCTCAACATTATTCCAAGAACAGGGAGATTGGAACTGAAAACAGAATTCCAGAAGAGCCTTAATCAGTGTCCTGTCCAGCCACAATATGACGTTACAACAGCTGCATTCAATGCATTGACCAATAACGGGGAGCGTACCAAATGCTGCATCCACTCCCCTGCCTACCTGGGACTCTACTTTCAAGGAACTATGAACCTGCATTCCTAGGTCCCTTTGTTCAGCAACGTTCCCCAGGACATTACCATTAAGTGTATAAGTCCTGCCCTGATTTGCCTTTCCAAAATACAACAGCTCACATTTATCTAAATTGAACTCCGTCTGCCATTCCTTGTTCCAATGGCCCATCTGATCAAGATGCTGTTGTATTCTGAACTAACCTTCTTCACTGTCCATGGCACCTCCAATTTTGGTGTCTTCTGTTAACCTACTGACCATACCTCATATATTCACATCCAAGTCATTTATTTAACGCCCAATATCCAGCCTTGCAGCACAATGCTGCTCACAGGCCTCCAGTCCGCAAAGCAACCCTCCATCATCCTCTGTCTCCTACCTTCAAGATAGTTTTGTAATGGCTTGCTCTCCCTGCATTCCACATTATCTAACCCTGCTAACCAGTCTGCTTTGTGGAACCTTGTTGAATGTCCATATACACTATGTTCACTGCCTGGCTTCATCAATTTTCTCTGTCACTTCAAAACACTCACTCAAGTTAGTGAGACCCAATTGTGCATGTACAAAGCCACATTGACTCTCCCTGATCATTCCTTCCCTTTCCAAATAGGTGGATATCCAGTCCCTCAGAATCCCTTCCAACAACTTGCCTGCCACTGACTTCAGGCTCACTGTTCTCTTGTTCCATGGCCTCTCCTTACCACCTTTTTAAAATAATGGTACCTCACCTGTCGTTATCAACGATACAAATACCTCAGGAGAGGCCCAACAATCACTTCCCTAGATTTCCAGAAAGTTCCAGCATACACCTGATCAGGTTCCAGGGCTTTATCCACCTTGATGCGATTTAAGACATCCAGTCCCACCTCCCCTGAAACATGGACACTTTTCAAGTTATCACTGTTTATTTCTCCAAACACTCGAGCTTCCATATACTTCTCCAGTAAAAATGACGTGAAATATTTGCATATCTTTCGCACCCCCTGTGGTTGCATAGACAGCATTGTTACCTTCAAGGGGTCCTATTCTCTGGTCCAGTTAATCTTTTGTCTGTGATATATTTGTTTAATCTCTTTGGATTCTACTCCAGGACATCCCAGAAAGGCCTACTTCACAGACCGTAATTTTCCTCCGACTTGATCAACAATGCCCTCCAACACAGACCCTCCACTTCCCGCACCTCCACGTTTACCCCACCCCTACAGCCACAATAAGACTATAACCCCACGGTCTTCACCTTCCACCCCAATAATCTCCAGATACAGTGCATTAACCTCTTATTTCTGCTCCCTAAAGTCAGACCCCACCACCAGATACATATTTCCCTCCTCACCCCTATCTGCGTTCTGCAGAGACCATTCCCTCTGCACCTCCATGTTCGATCCACACCCTCCCACCAACCCACGCTCCACACCCTTGACCCTCCCTTGCTGCCATGGGAGATGTAAAACATGCGGCCACACCTCCCTCTGACCTCTGTCCAAGACAACAAAAGGATCTTTTCACATCAGGCAGAGATTTGCCTGCACATCCCAAAATCTAATCTACTGCATCTGCACACTATGGGAAATTTAACATGCTTTATCCAACTAACCTACACATCTTTGGACTGTGGGAGTAAATTGGAACACCCGAAGGAAACCCTCACAGACACTGGGGAGAATGTGCCAACTCCAACACAGACAGTTGCCTGAGGCTGGAATCAAACCCAGGTCTCTGGTGCTGAGGAAGCAGCACTAACCACTGAGCCACAATACTGTGGGATCTTCGGTGCTGATGTGCTGCCCCACTGATACCTCAGTCACTTACCCAGCCTCATTTCCAAAGAGGCAGTGATGACGGAGTGAAATTATCGCTAGACAGTAATCCAGAGACCCAGATAACGTTCTGGGGACCTGGGATTGAATCCCGTCATGGCAGGTGGTGGAACGTGAATTCAATAAATATCTGGAAAAAATAATCTAGTGACGACAAGGAATCCACTGCCAATCGTTGGAAAAACCCATGTGGCTCACTCACGGCCTTTTGGTAAGGAAAATGCCATCCTTACCTGGTCTGGTCTGCATGGGACTCCAGACCGATAGCAACGTGGTTGACTCTTAACTGCACTCTGGGTAAACGTAGCAATAAATGCTGGCCGAGCCAGTGACAGCCTCATCCTGGGAATGAATAAAGAAAACAAGTCAGGTTTTGTTCCTTCTCTAGTAGGTACATCCTACAAACTGAATCAGAAATGTTCTCGTACACACTGAACAAATACCTTTCCATCCAAGCCCTTAACACTACAGCACTCCGAGGCCATGTTGGTAAAGTTAAAACCACTCATCATTGCATCCATATTATTCTTACAGATAACTGGAGGTCTCCTTGTAAAATTGTGTCTCAATTCCCCGCTGACTATTGGAAGAGAGTCTATAATACAATTCCAGTAAGATGGTCATCCCTTTCTTATTTCTCAGTACCAACCAAATAACTTGCCTGGATGTACTCCCAGGAATATCCTCCCGAAGCCCAGCCATAATGTTATCCCTAATAAAAAACACCTCTCTCCCTGCTCTGTTGCCCCTTTTCCATCCTTGCTATCGCATCTATACCCTGGAACAATAAGCTGCTAATACTATCCATCCCCGAGTGATGCCTCTGTAATTGCTGTAATATCCCAGTGCCATGTTCAAAACCATTACCTCAGCCCACCTGCCTGACCTGTCAGGTCTCTTGCACGGAAATAAATGCAGTGTAACTGGTCCATCGCACCTCATTCTGTGACTTGCTCTTGCCTGCCTTGACAGCCTGACCGGTGAACAGTACCAGCCTCAGACTCACCTCTTTTCTCACTATCTCTTTAGGATTACCCTGACTCCCTCACTGGTTTAATGTCTCCCGAGTGGCACGAGCAAATCTCCCTGCTCGTCAGGACCCCATGCTTTCCCCTTCCTATGCCATTGGTACCAATGTACAATGTCCTCCCACTGGTTATTTTCCCTTTTGAGAATATTCTGCTCCCTCTGTGAGACATCCTTGACACTGGCACCAGGGCAGCACCACCCCATTCTGATGTCTCACTGTCAGCTGCAGAAACAGCAGATTGTGTCCCTGACTAGAGAGTCCTCTATCACCATCGATAGTGTGGAACTGGATATACCTCACATTATGTCAGAAGCCAGTCTCAGTACCAGTAACTTGGCTGTCAGTGTTACGTCCCTGAAAGTCTATTACCACCTACCTTTTCCAAAACAGTATTCTTGTCTGAGATGAGGATAGCCACAGGAGACTCCTGCAGTACCGACCTACCCCTCCTAGCTTTCCTGGGGGTAACCCACCTACCTGACTGTATCTGCAGTATCCTGCAATCCTGAAACTGCCACTTATCACACTCCCCGGGCTCCTGTCAATTCCTCACTGCCTTTAATCACTCCTCCACCAATGCATGTGATCCAATAGGATTTGCAATCACATTTCCTGCAGACATAATCATCAGGATCATTGAAACTCTCCCTAATCTCCCACATCCGACAGGAACAGCACGCCACTCTACAACAGGCCATCTCTCCGCCTTAACAACCTACAGACCAAGATAAAGGCACAGTCTTACTGCTCGAAAAATACCGCCCAAGAATAACAATGTTTACGTTTTATATCTTAAACATTTAATCAAGAGACTGTAAGACATTAAAAAGAAATCCTCACCTTACTCATTATTGTAGATTTAATAAAATAAAACTGACTAAGATTGATATTTGAAGAGACTGAAACTCACTGAGCTGATCCCGGCTCTGATTACTTCCAAGGTCCCTCCTCTGCCCACTCCATTTCCAGAGAGGTTGTCAACTTCACAGCAAGTCAGCTCAGAGAGGTCACTGCTTGGTTTTATTCACTGGGGGTTCCCTTTGCTGCCCAGACCGGTATTTATTGGCCACCTTTACTTGTCTTGGAGAAAGTGGTAGTTAACCCGCCTCCCTGAAATGCTGCAGTCCATGTACACCACAGTGATGTTTGGACAACAATCCCCCTCTGGCCCCACAACCCTCCCTGTCTCTGTAAACCCCCTCCGGCTTCAGAAATTACATGGCCGTGGCATAAGATTTTTATTTCGATTCATTTTTGTTCATTAAACCCCCTCCCCCCCAAAAAAAAGTGAAATATTTCGCCCCCAAACAAATTTCTGTTGATTGACCTTTTGGAGAGGCTGACACATGGATGTTGCAGTATTTTATCTCACATTGTATACGTAAACATTGCTAAAAAGGGAGGCAATGGCTTAATGGTATTCCTGCCAGATGAGTGATATGTGCAATGTTCCGAAGATTAGGGATAGAATCCCAACATGGCTATGCGGGCATCGGAATTCAATACAATCTAGAATGAAAAGGCGAATAATGACCATGAAAATATTGTCGATTGTTAGAAAACCCATCTGGGTCACTAATGTCCTGTAGGGAAGGAAACGGTCATCCTCAACTGGTCTGGCCTACATGTGACTCCACACCCACAGCAATGTGGTTAACTTTCAACTGCCCTCAGGAAAAATACTTTAAAAACTGTTAACAAATACTCCGCAGGTATCACTTAAAAACTGACTGTTCACATTAGGACCATGTGAATTTCTGAACGGCCTGAACTAAAACTGAGTTTCAGCTGCACCTTCTCCCTGTCTCACATCAGTCTGTTTACACCCAACTCCAAAACACTCTCATTGAGCCAAGCAGCCCTCACAGTGCAGCCCTTTCATTTTTATTGCCTGTTACACCTACACTGCCCTCAGCCTCTTATACTGTTCCAATAAATCTCAATGGGAGCTCCGGGGCAGCATGTGATCTTTCAATTCAGCCCTTTGTAACCCCAGAGTCAACGTGGACCTCAGCAGTTTCTGAATGAACAGGCAGTTATCAGAATCTGGAACCTCCCACCTGGAAAGGTACTGGAATTTGAGTCCATAAGGACTTTTAACGGGAAGTTTGCAGGTAATTGAAAATATGAAATTTACAGGTTAACATCATGAAGTGGGTGACTGGGTCTAATCTGAGAGTTCTTACAAAGAGACGAGGTGTAATTTGGATAAGTATGTGTTCCCACTCAGGGCAATATCTCCTTCCACAGCTGCAGTGCCCGGAACAGAGCACATACCCAAAAGGTAGTCCAACAAATTTGTACATCTTTCTGCTTAACAAAAACATTGGAGATATTTTCCCGCAAACAGAACAGACAAACCTTTCTCATTCCACAGTTAAATGCCAATGATACTCAAATCCTGGCGACTCCATTGACTGCAAAAACTTGCTTAGAGATCCCAGCCTCAATTATTCTGAGTTAAAATCCTATAAAATGAATTCACAAAACAAAACTCACAGTCAGTACAGGAAGAATATAAAGACATACTTTTCTCTTGGTATGTGCTTGATGTGTAAATGCCTCTCTTCAAACCTTCCCCCTCCCCAATCCTAGGAAGAGGACATGTCCATGCGCCTCACTGTACCTTGCCCCCAATAAAGATGGCGGCCACATCCCAGGACCGATCACCATCTGAGGGCCGCAGCCATTTTCCCATCTGCTGCAAACACGGGATTAAGAGTTTCTAATTCAGACCTACGAACCGCACAAAGTGTAATTAAAACTTCCCAGTCTAAAGTGACTCATTATCTCCATCTCCAAGGCCACTCTCCCCTTCCCTGTTTCCGTCTGCCATACTCACCAACAGCCGAGTCACGTGGCACTGCACAGGCGGAAACAGGGAAGGGGAGAGTGGCCTTGGAGATGGAAACATCCCTGTCTCATGCTTACTGCAGTGTTCCAGTGAGGCCAGAACATACCAAATGGCCCCTTAGTTCAACGACTGCAATTTCCACTCCCATGTTGTCAATACCATCCAATGTATCCCCTCCACTTCCCGCACCTCTGCCTTTCAAACCCACACCGCCAACTGCAACAAGGATAGAACCCCACACCCCCCACCCACCCACCCCCCATGTCCTTACCTTCCACCCAGATACAACACATCAGCCTCTGCTATTTCCACAACCTACAATCAGACCACACCACCAGATTCTTAACGAGTTTGACTGAATAAATACTGATGTGTCTGAGGGTAAAAACTGAGAGGGGAATCTGAAACCAGACTCTGAGCCAGTCACAGAATCAAGGGTTCTGTTTCGGATTCATCAAGTCTAAGGCAACACAGACACGGGTAAGGGGTTTCAGTAGCAATGGAGCTGGGGTGGGGAGGGGACAAGCAACGTTTAAGAGATTGGAATTCCTGGTGTTTGGGATTGTGTAGATGTCTGATCAGAAGGTCAGCTTTGCGTCAGATATAACTGCAATACTGTGAAGAGTGTCGTTCTGCTGCATAGTTCCCAGTGAGAGGGAGAGGCTCAGCAGTAAGGGAAAGGAATTTGTCAGGCAACGGGTTTAACCATTACAATGTTTCATTGGAGGAAACTGCACCTAATCGAGTAGTGGGAATGTGGTAAGCAGTTTGATAACTGAGTAACAGCAGAGTAATGGAGAGGGATGATGGGGAGGGAGAGCTGGGCATCGTCAGTGTACATGTGAAACCCAACATGGCGCTTTTGTCACCTCCTGGCAGTATGTAGGTGAGATATAGGAGGGACCAAGGATAGATCCATGAGGGACATCAAATGCAAGGAATTGAGATAGGAAAGGGAAAGTTGAGATAGAGCAGGATTTTCCAACAACCTGTGAGGTCAAATATTAGTTTTTCATAGAATGCGAGAGAAGGACATAACCAGAAAAGACAGAACAAGGAACAATATCTGAATCGGTAAGGGAGACTGATGCGGATGAGCAGAAAAGAGAGTTGCAAAGTCTATGGTTGAGTGAGATGAGAGGAAAGGGTCAAGATGAGCTCTGATAAGGCTTGACATGAGATTGAAGAAAGATACAAGTTTAGGACAAAAAGCGGGAACACCACGTGAGGCAGTTTGGCTCGGCGGGCTAGTGGGAGGGAGGGAAGCAGTAGATCGGATTATCTCAGTCATGGTGACAGAGAAACTCCACGTGCTCCAAACTCTTGTTGTTGGAGTGAAAGATGGAGGAGACAGGATGATTGACAGTGTTTCACAAAGAAACAAAACCTGGGTAAGTGATATTTAAAGTGAATGAACAAACTTAATGTATTTAACTTTTATCCAAAATATGAAAACAAACGACTGAAGACCTGGTTCGAATCCCATCTTGGCAGATGGTGCAATCTGAATTCAAGAAAAAAAAAGTGGAATTAGGAATCTCCTGATCTCCATGGAACCATTGTCAATGGCGAAAGAAATCCTGCCAACCTGACAGTGGCCCAGCCAGCTACTCACTGTATTAATCTTTGCAAAGTCTCAACAAAGGAATGAAAGTGGATGGACCACTCGGTATCTAACAGGGCACCAGAAAATACAACCACAGAATCAGCCCGCTCGATGGTGCAACGTCCTCCAGAGTAACATCTGGAGTTTGGTGCCAAAATGTGCAGAGCTGTCTCACAGACCGATCAAGGAACAGCCTGTCATACTCATACTCATGGAATCAACCCTTACAGACAATGACCAGATACCACCATCACCATCCCTAGATATCGAGAGTGTGATGATGGAAACGCACAACAGCTCAGGCAGCATCCGGGGAGAAGGAGTATCAACGTTTCGAGCCTAAGCCCTTCAGCAGCCTGACCTGCTGTGCTTTTCCAGCACCACACTCTTGACTCTGATCTCCAGCATCTGCAGTCTTCACTTTCTCCTGAAATCTCTGAATATGTCCGGTCCCACCGGCAGGACAGACCAGGCAGAGGTGGTGGCACAGACAGGGAGTATTTGCCCTCGGAGTATTCAGCATTGACTCCAGGCACCAGGAAGTCTCATGGTTCCTGCTAACTACCACGTACCATCCTCCCTTGGCTGATGAATCACTCCTCCTTCATGTTGAACAACATTTGGAGAAAGCACTGAGGAAGTAAAATGGTGTCAAATGTACTCTGGGTACAGGATTTCAATGTCTACAATCGAAACTAGCTTTGCAACAGAATTACTGACTGAGCTGGCCAGGTCCTAAAGGATATAGCTGCTCAACTGAGTCTGCAGTGGGTGGTGAGGGAACCAACAAGGGAGAAAAACATACTTGATCTCATTGTTATGAATTGACCAGCTGCAGATGTATCTGTCCATCACAGTATCGGACAGGACACATTCCTCTTGGAGACAAAGTCTTGACTTAAAGTTGAGAAAAACCTCCATTGTGTTGAGTGGCACTATCACCGTTCTAAATGGGACAGACGTTAAAGAGGTATAGAATCTCAAACTGGATATCTCTGAGGTACTGTGGGACATCAACAGCAGCAGAACTGTACTCCAGCACAATCTGTAACCTCATGGGCTTGTACATCCCGCACTCACCCATCACAATGGACAGGAAAGGAGGGCATGCCACGAGCAGCACCAGGCATACTTAAAAATGAAGTGCCAACCTGGTGAAGCTACCAAGCAGCACTATCTGCATATCAAACAGCATCAGCAGCAAGCAACAGAGTTAAGTGATCCTACATCTTTATAAATGATCTAGAGGAAGGACTTGAAAGCTGGGTAAGCAAGTTTGCGGATGACACAAAAGTCGGTGGAGTTGTGGATAGTGAGGAAGGAAGTGGTAGGTTACAGCGGGATATAGATAAGTTGCAGAGCTGGCGGAAATGTGGCAAATGGAATTCAATGTAGCTAAGTGCGAAGTCGTTCACTTTGGTAGGAATAACAAGATGATGGATTACTGGGCTAATGGTAGGCTACTTGGTAGTGTGGATGAGCAGAGGGATCTTGGTGTCCATGTACACAGATCTCTGAAAGTTGCCACCCAGGTAAATAGTGCTGTGAGGAAGGCATATGGTGTACTGGGCTTTATTGGCAGAGGAATTGAGTTCCGGAGTCCTGAGGTCATGTTGCAGTTGTATAAGACTCTGGTGCGGCCTCATCTGGAGTATTGTGTGCAGTTTTGGTCGCCATACTATAGGAAGGATGTGGAAGCTTTAGAACGAGTGCAGAGGAGGTTTACCAGGATGTTGCCTGGAATGGTAGGAAAATCTTATGAGGAAAGGCTGAGGCACTTGGGGCTGTTCTCATTGGAGAAGAGAAGGTTTAGGGGAGATCTGATAGAAGTGTATAAGATGATTAGGGGTTTAGATAGGGTAGATACTAAGAACCTTTTACCGCTAATGGAGTCAGGTGTTACTAGGGGACATAGCTTTAAATTAAGGGGTGGTAGGTATAGGACAGATGTTAGGGGTAGATTCTTCACACAGCGGGTTGTGAGTTCATGGAATGCCCTGCCCGTATCAGTGGTGAACTCTCCTTCTTTATGGTCATTTAAGCGGGCATTGGATAGGCATTTGGAAGTTATTGGCTAGTATAGGTTAGGTAGGATTCGGTCGGCGCAACATCGAGGGCGAAGGGCCTGTACTGCGCTGTATCCTTCTATGTTCTATGTTCTACATCCAATGGAACAGATCGGAACTCTGCTACACCCAGTTGTGAACAGTGATGGACAATTAAATAACTCACTGGAGGAAGCATCACAGATATCCCCACCCTGACTGTTGGAGGGGCCTCACACACCCATGCACCAGATACGACAACAGCATTTGCAGCAATCTGTATCCAGAAGTGCAAAGTGGGATGATCCATCATGGCCTCGCTGCCGCGGAACGCTCCGAGTAGTTGGACCGTTCCGTACCACCTGTCCTTCGTGGAGAAATTTCTGAAGAAAAACACCTTTGACCACAAGTCCATCAGGATGTGGTC
Organism: Hemiscyllium ocellatum; assembly: GCF_020745735.1. Classification (NCBI taxonomy): domain Eukaryota; kingdom Metazoa; phylum Chordata; class Chondrichthyes; order Orectolobiformes; family Hemiscylliidae; genus Hemiscyllium; species Hemiscyllium ocellatum. The sequence continues at coordinate 695,033 of NW_026868168.1, read as the reverse complement.
AGCACGTAGCATCCTCGAGACCCTTCGGGAAAAGGAGAGGGCGGATCCTGTTGAGTGGTTCCCTGAGCAGACTGTCAAAGCAATTTGGCAGAATGCCTCATCGCCAGAACTTTCCAACAAGCACCAAGACATGGCTTGGCTGGTGGTGAGAAGGGCTCTACCTGTGAGATCGTTTATGCACGCCCGGACTCTCAGCCGCACCGCACGCTGCCCTCGAAGCGGCTGCGGGGGGACGAGACTGTCACACACCTCCTTCTGGAATGTGCCTATGCAGAGGAAGTCTGGAGAGGAATGCAGTGGTTTTTGTCGAGGTTCGTCCCGAGCAGCGCCGTGACGCGGGACTCCGTGCTCTACGGCCTGTTCCCCGGGACGCACACCGAGACGAACATCAACTGCGCCTGGAGGATCATCAACTCGGTGAAGGACGCTCTCTGGGCGGTCCGAAACCTGTTGATCTTCCAGCTGAAGGAGTTGACCCCGACTGAGTGTTGCAGACTGGCACATTCCAAGGTCCAGGACTACGTGTTGAGGGACGCGCTGAAGCTTGGGGCAGCTGCCGCCAAGGCGCGGTGGGGAAAGACCACCGTTTAACATCTGCCTGTCTAAAGAAAAGCAGGGGGCCCATGCAGTCATTTGGGCTCTGCTGACACCTCAGCTCAATATATGAGTGCGAAATGCACTGATCTGTATGTAATAATGATAATTCGGAGCTGTGTATGTAAATGTGGAAATATGAATGGCATCACCTAATGTACAGTGTATCAAATTATTCTATGCATATTTTATGAATAAAGTATATTTTTGAAATTAAAAAAAAAATCTCCAGTGGTTTCCAACATCACAGATGTGAGTTTTAAGCCAGTTTGATTCAGTTTGGATAACATCAAGAAATGGTTAAGTAGTGCAGAGGCTACAGGCTCTGGCAGTAATACTCATGGCTTGTGCTCCAGAACTTACCACCCACCAAGCCAAGTACCGCTCCAGCACTGGCATCTACCCGACAATGTGGAACATTGCCCAGGCACGTTCAACACAAAAACACAGGGCAATCCAACCCAGGCAATTTCCACCTCTCAGTCCACATTCGATCAGCAGTAAAGTGATGGAAGTAGTCATCAACAGGGCTACCAAGCAGCAGCTGCTCAGCAACAGCCAGCTGAGCGACACTCATTTTAGGCTCCACCGGGGTCACTCAGCTCCCATTTGTTGTACTGCCCTGATTCACAACCTGACAACCAGCTGAATCCCAGAGGTGAGGTGAGAGCGACAGCCCAGTCCCACTCCAAGACCACTATTTCTAGCTGATTCTACCCTTGTCTCAGCTCATACACTCTCATCCACCTTTCGTTATCTCCAGACTTCATTATTCAAACACACTCCTGGCCAGCTTCCCAAATTCAACGTCCCTCTAATCTCAAGAAAAACTAAATCTCTGCTGCCCAAGTGCTCCCTTGTACCAAAACATGTTGATCCATCAAAAGGCTGCTATTCATAATCAACAACATAGAGCCACAGAGATGTACAGCATGGAAATAGACCCTTCAATCCAACCTGTCCATGCCGACCAGATATCCCAACCCAATCTAGTCTCACCTGCCAGCATCCGGCCCACATCCCTCAATTTAAAATTCTCACCCTTGATGTATTCCTGGTTGTGATCATCCCTAGCTCGCTGCATCACACATCCTTTGAGACCTCGACAACCCATTCTGTTCGAGACTCCCAATGATCTGTTAATTCATTACCTCACCTGTGTGGCTGCTTTTACAGTTGCCAAAACAACAAGGTCTGAAATTCACAGCCAAAACCTCACAGGTCTGCTTTCCTCCTTTAAGGTATTCCTCAAAACCTGCTTATTTGGCAATGCTTTTGGTCAGCTGACCTAATACCATCCTTCTCTGGCCTGATGTCTAAAGTTCTCAAAAATATTTTTGTGAAATTATAAGCATGATAATAGAAATACAAACTGTTGTTGACTTGGACATTATGTTCAGATCTTTACTGTTGCTGAATGAATACTATGTAACATCTCTTACCCAACCACATTGTGGAAGCAACTTCACCACACAAACTGCAGCTGTAAAGAAAGTCAAACATCCCCCTCTCCACAGGCAACAGGGCTTTGGCATTAATCACTGGGATCTGTGGAAGGAGAAAAACAGTTGATGTTTCAAGGATTACAGGGAATGAAAATGGTGCAGAATGTGATGGTCAGAAATGTAAGGAAAATACACTTGCTTATTGGAAAAAAAGATTTTTTGACTGCTATTCAGTGTATAAGTCCTGGCCTGATTTGCTTTTCCAAAATGCAGCACCTCACATTTATCAAAATTATACCTCATCTGATCACTATCTCATCGTAATCTGAGTTAACCTTCTTCATTATTCACAATACCTCCAATTTTGTATGACCTGCAAACTCTTTTACGATACCAAATCATTAAAATGAATGATGAAACAAATCCAGAAATAAACATCCATTTCTCTGAGTTTGAATGTGCTCTGTGTAAATCCTGCCCAATGACTCCGTACCAGAGAAAGGCTGCACATGCGCCTGGCTGCACCTTGCCCCCTACAAAGCTGGCAGCTCCGCACGTGTCCAGTGAATTCTTGTCCCGAATAAAGATGATGACGCGCATTCATGCCAGCAGCCACACTGAGGAATTCCCCGTTTACTGAGACTGGGACGTTCAAATGTGTGTTTTCCGATGTGCACATTTTGTTTGCAAAACCTCTCCGCTCATACAGAATCTCTCTAACCTTCTGCGGTTCCACAGACTGCCTTGATAATTTTTTCCGGGTACCTATTCTCTGCCTGGTTACTCGTTTGTCCTTAATGTATTTGTACAATCACTTGGGATTCTCCTTAAACCCATTTCCTAAAGCTATCTCATGTCCCCTTTTTGCCCTCCTGGTTTACCTCGAGTATACTCCTACTGCCCCTATACTCCTCCAGGGATTCACACAAACACAGCTCTCTGTACCTGCCATATGCCACCTTCATTTTCTTGACCAGGCCCTCAATTTCTTTCGACAGGCAGCATTCTCTACACCTACCAGCCTTGGCCTTAACAGGAACATACTGTCTATATACTCTCATTGTCGCAGGCCTATGGAGGCAATGGCAGATGAGGACAGAGAAACAATCATTCCCAGTTAAGAGGTAATGTTGGGAAAGATAACAGCCTCAAGGTAGATGGGTCTCCTGGCCCTGATGGAATGCATCCCAGGGACTAAAAGAGGTGGCGGGGGTGGTGCTTCGGGGAGGTGGGGGGGGGGGGGGGGGGAAGAGGTGAACAACAAATAGACTCGTGATAATTCACTAAAATTTGTTGGATTCTGGGATGGTTTTGAGAGACTGGAAGCTGCAAATGTGGTGCCACTATTTTTCAAAAAGGACCCGTTAGCTTAACTTCTGTAGTGGAGAAAATGCTTGAATCTCTCAAGGAAGTAGTGGTGAGATATCTGGAAGGAAATGTCTCATTTAGCAGACAAAGCATGGATTCATGAAAGGCAGGTCACGTTTAAGGATTTACTGGAATTATTTGAGGATACGACGAGCTTGTTGGACAAGGCGGACTCGGTGGAGGTGGTGTACCTGGATTTCCAGAAGGTATTCGATAAGTTGCCACTCAAAGGGCTGCTGTATAAGGTAAAGATGCACAGCATTATGGGTAATGTATTATCATTGATACAGGATCGGTTCACCAACAAAAAATAAAGAATGGGGATAAATGGGTGTTTGGATTAGTGTTGACACTACAACTGTTTGCAATTTACACAGAGGTTTTGGAGTTGAGGACCAAATGTACGACGTCAGAGTTCACATTTGATACGAAGATGAGGTAGAACAATATCTGCAGAGGCCACTGTCATTCTGCACAGGGATACAGAGGTTACGTGAGTGGGTAAGAGTCTGGCAGATGGAGTTCAATGTTGTGATATGTGAGGTCATCCATTTTGGTCGGACTAACAGCAAACTGTATGATGAAATGGTGAAAACATGCAGCAGGCTGCTGTGCAGAGGGAGCTGGGTGTCCTTGTGCATGAATGACAGGAAGCTGGTTTGCAGGTACAGCAGGTAATTAAGGCAGTGAAGGGTATATTGTCCTTCATTGCTAGAGGGATGGTTATGCTGTAGCTGTACAGGGTGCTGGGGAGGCCACAACTGGAGTACTGTGTACAGGTTTGGCCTCCTTACATTAGCAAGGATGTACTGGCACTGGAGGGAGTACAGAGGAGGGTCACTAGTTTGAGTTGGGAGTTGAGAGGGTTGGTGTATGTGGAGCGATTGAGAAAACTGTTTCTATAGTCATTGTAATTTAGAAGAATGGCAGGTTGGAGAGGAAAAAAAATTATGAAGGGGTAAGAAAGATAGAAGCAGGGAGGCTATTTCCACTGGGGGCGGGTCAAACTACAGAGCATTACCTCAAAATAAGGGGGAGCAGATTTAGGACTGAGTTCAGGAGGAGCTTCTTCAGCTGAAGGGTTGTGAATCTGTGGAATTCCCTGCCGAGTGCAGCATTTGACGTTATCAACTTGAATTCCTTTAAGGCAAAATGCGAATATGTGAACAGGAAAGGAATTAATGGTTATGGTGGGAGAGCAGGAAAGTGGAGCTGAGGCCATGAAAAGATCAGCCCTGATCTTATTGAATGGCAGAGCAGGCTTGAGGGGCCAGATGAAAGTTCTTGCCTTGTGCCATCAAAATTGGACTTTGTCCAATTCAGAACCTCAACTTGTAGATTTGATCTATTATTTTCTGTAACTATTTTAAAACCAGTAGAATTACCAGAGAATCCCAACAGTGTGAAAGCAGGTCATTCAGCCCATCACATTGATACTGACCCTGAGAGCCTCCTAACCTCCCTCTGTAACATTGCATTTCCCAGAGTCACCCAACCTCCACATCCCTGAACACTGCGGGCAATTCAACCTGGATAATCCACCCAACCTACACATCCCTGAACACTGTGGGCAATTCAGCCTGGATAATCCACCCAACATGCACATCCCTGAACACTGTAGGTAATTCAGCCTGGATAATCCAACCTACCCTGCACATCCCTGAACACTGTGAGTAATTCAGCCTGAATAATCCAAGCTACCCTGCACATCCCTGAACACTGTGGGCAATTCAGCCTGGATAATCCACTAAACCTGCACATCTTTGGACAGTGGGAGGAAACCAGAGGACCCAGCCGAAACCCATGCAGAATACCCCAATAAGATGACCATCCCTTTCTTGTTTCCCAGTTCCACCTAAAGAACTTCACTGGGCGTACTCCCAGGGATATCCTCCGTAAGCAAAAACATGCTATCCCGAATCAAAAATGCCATTCCCCCTCCTCTCTTGTCCCGCTTTCTATTCTTCCTATAGCATCTATACCCTGGAACATTAAGCTGCCAGTCCTAACCATCCCTGAGTGATGCCTCCGTAATTGCTATAATATCCCAGTGTCATGTTCAAAACCACATCCTGAGCTCATCTGCCTTCCCTGTCAGGCCTCTTGCAATGATGTAAATGCAGTGCAACTGCTCAGTCGGACCTCATTCTGTGCCTTACCCTTTCCTGTACCAGCCTCAGACAAACCTCTTTTCTCACTATCTTCTTGTGTTTGCACCCACTCCCTCACTGGTTTAATGCCTCCTGAGTATCACTAACAAATCTCTCTGCCTGGATATTAACACCTTCCAATTCAGGTACAATCCATCCTTCTTATGCAGGTCAACTCTACTCCAGACGAGATCACAATGATCCAAAAATGTGTTTCCTTTTCCCCTGCTTCAGCTCCTTCGCCACTCATCCAGCACCTCCTCCTCTGTAACATGGACATTTTTCAAGATGTCACCATTTATTTCCCCACATTCTATATCTCCCATGTACTTCTTCACAGTAAACACTGATGCAAAATACTGGTTTCCTATCTCGCCCATCGCCTGCAGCTCCACACAAAGACTGCTTTACTGATCTTTGCAGGTCTCTATTTTCTCCCTAGTTAGCCTTTTGTTCTTCATGTATTTACAAAGCCCTTTGGATTATCCTTAACCTTATTCGCCAAAGCTATCTCACGTCTATTTTTTGCCTCCTGATTTCCCTCTTAATTATACTCCTACTGCCCTTATACTCAAAAGGTCTCTTTGGATTGGAATAAATGCAAAATATAACATCCTGACAAAACAAATGAGGGTGGGACTTACACTCAATAAAAGTAGGACCTTGAGTAGTGATATGGGAACAAAGAGACCGAGGGCTTTAGGCCTTTGAAGTTTGTGTTACATGTAGACAGGGTGGTTAATAAGGTGCTCAGCACATTGACCTTCATTGTTCAGACCTTGGAGTACAGGAGTTGGAACGTAATGTTGAGACTGTACAGGACGTTGGAAGGCCCCTTCTGGAATACTCTGTCCAGATCTGGTTGTGCTGTTATAGGAAGGACATTATTAAATTGGAGCAGGTTCAGACGAGATTTACCAGCATGTTGCCATGAATGGAGGGATTGTATTATAAGGAGAGGCTGGATAGGCTGGGAATTTTTTCAATGGAGTGCAGAAGATTGAGGGGTGACCTTATGAGAGTTTTTTTCAAATCAGAAAGAGTGTAGATAATGTGAATAGCCGGGGGAGAGGAGGATTCAAAACTCGGGTGCATTCATTTTGGGAAGAGATGAGAAAGGTTTGAGAAAAGACATTAGGGTTTCAAAAAATTTTATGTGGAATGAACTTCCAGAGGAAGTGGTAGCTGTGAATACAATTACAATATTTAAAAGACATTCAGATAAGTTTATGAGAAGATTTGTAGCTCGGGTGTTCGTTGTTGTGGTTCTGTTCGCCGAGCTGGGAGTTTTTGTTGCAAACGTTTCGTCCCCTTTCTAGGTGACATCCCAAGCACTGAAGATGTCACCTAGAAGGGGGACGAAACGTTTGCAACAAAAACTCCCAGCTCGGCGAACAGAACCACAATAACATTCAGATAAGTACATAAATAGGAAATATTTGGATGGATGTGGACCAAACGGAGGCCGGTACAATTAGTTCAGTTTGGAATTATGGTCGGCATGGACTGGTTGGACCACAGGGCCTGTTTCCTTGCTGTAAAACATTATGACTCTAATCCTCAATAACTCTAAATTCCTCCATCCTCAACTCTCCCGATCACTGTCACCTCATCCAGCCTCACAACTCTTCCTTATTTATATAATTCCTCTCTAGCCACAGAACGTTCCCTATCTCATGTCCTCCAGTTTCTCAAATCTCTGCGAAATGTGCCTTTCTTTAGTTCCAGCCTTGAGGCTGCCCTCATTCACTCCGATTGTTTGGACGACCTGGTCCTCCAGTACTGCCCTCTGGCCCTATTTGCCTGCGCTGACATCGATCATCCGGGACCCATTGAGAGGTGAGTGGTGGGATCCTCCCTCTCTCTGCCCTGGGATGAGCTTCAACATTCACAGTCAATGGGGCAGTAACACAGGGCACAGAGGCTGGGGGCTATTCAGCCCATTGGGGCTGTACTCTCTCCCTCTGGAGATGCTGCACATCTGTCCCAATTCCCTTCCCATTTGCCCATAGCCCCCCAAAATCTTCCCTTAAAATGTAAAATTCCAAATCTGTTTATGAATAACTGCTGAGCCTGTCCAGCTGCCATTCAGACTGTTCCAGATGCTCAGAACATACTGAATAAAATAATGTTCACATATTCACATATTATTTGCTAATTACCTGAAAATAGTTACTAAAATTGTGACATTGTTAACAATTCCCCTCTCTCTGCAAATGAGAATATCCTAGAACCAAATTTGTACTGGGTCAAAATCACTGCTTAACCTTCTCAGCTCCAAGGACAATTATCTGTGCTTCTGCTAGCTTTCCACAAAAGAGGAACACATATTATTTTCATTTATTGTCATAGAGATGTACAGCACAGAAACAGACCTTTGGTCCAATTTGTCCATGCCAACCAGGAATCCTCAACAAATGGAGTCCCATTTGCCAGCAATTGGTCCGTAGCATTGGAAACCCTTCCTATTAATGTACCCAATCGGATGCCTTTCAAATGTTGTCATTGTATCAGCCTCCACTACATCATCTGGCAGCTCAGTCCACACACACACCACACACAGATTGAAAACTTTGCCCCTTAGATCCGTTTTAAATCTTTGCCCTCTCAATATAAGCCCATACGATTTTGTTTTGAACCCACCTAACCTGGGGGGAAAAGACCCTGGCTGTTCACCTTATCAATGCCCCTTATGATTTTATAAATCTCCATGAAGTCACCTCTCAGTCTTTGACTTTCCAGGGAGATTAACCCTGGCCTGTTCAGCCTCACCCTGTAGCCCAAATCCTCCAACCCTAGCAAAGTCTTTGTAAATCTTGTCTGAACTCTTTCAAGATTCACAATATCAGAATAGGGAATTTCGAACTTAAAAATCGATGTTCTGTCCAGCCACAATTTGACGTCCCAGCTTCTGTACTCAATGCATTGACCAATAAATAGAAGCAAACCAAACACCCCCTTCACTAGTCTGCCTACCTGCAACTCTACTTTCAAGGAACAATGAAGCTGCACTCCATGGTCTCTATGTTCAGCAACATTCCCAAGGACTTTACCATTAAGTGTATAAGTCCTTCCCTGATTTGCCTTTCCAAAATCCAACAGCTGACATTTGTCTAAATTGAACCCAGTCTGCCATTCCTCGCCCCAATGGCCCATCTGGTCAAGATTCTGTTGAATTCTGAACTAACCTTCTTCATTGTCCACTACACCTCCAATTTTGATGTCTTCTGTAAACCTACTGACGATATCTCATATATTCACATCCAAGTCAATTATTTAAGGACCCAATATCCACTCCTGCAGCACACTGCTGCTCACAGGCCTCCAGTCCACAAAGCAAACCTCTTTCAACACCCTCTGCCTCCTACCTTCAAGCCAGTTTTGTATCCAAATGGCTAGTTCTCCCAACACTTCATGTTATCTAACCTTGCTAACCAGTCTGCTTTGTGGAACATCGTTTCTATGTCCATATCGACAACGTCCACAGTCTGCCTTCATCAATCATCTTTGTCACATCTTCAAAAAACTCAATCGAGTTTGAGACAGAGAGAGAGAAATTTTCCCACACACAAAGCCATGTTAACTATCCCTAATCATTCCTCGTCTTTCCAAATACATGTAAATCCTATCCCTCAGAATCCATTCCAACAACTTGCCTGCCACTGACTTCAAGCTCATTGTTCTCTTGTTCCCTGGCCTTTCCTAACCATCCAGTACAACCTCCTCTGTAATGTGGCCAGGAGCTGGGCAACAGTGGACAATTCATTTGCAGAAAGGTCTGTGAACATAATAGTAAAATACTAAACAGAGCAAAAATACACTCAGAGAGTGAGGAAGCTAGATAACGAACAAGTAGACATCAAGGAGCTCAGAGGCGAATCAGGGCAGTGTTCACTTTTATGATCCCTCAGTCAAACGCGTCTAGCACAGAAACAGACTCTTCAGTCCAACCAGTCTATGCCAACTAGATATTCTAACCTAATCTATTCCTATTTGCTAGCACATGGCCAACGCCCCTCTGAACCCTTCCTATTTAAATGTCTTTGAAATGTTACAATTTTTGTTGCTCTTTCGGCTCCTGTCACCTCTCACCCTAAACCTATATCCTCTAGTTCTTGGCTCCACCACCCCAGGGTAAACACCTTGTCTATTCACGCTATCCATGCCCCTCACTATTATATAAACCTCTTCAACATCACCTCAGCCTATGACACTCCAGGGAAAATGGCCCTAGCCTATTATGCCTCTCCCTGCAACTCAAATCCTCCAACCCTGGGCACATCCTTGAAAATCAATTCTCAAACCTTTGAAGTTTCAGTGCCTCCTTCGAACAAGAGGGAGACCAGAATTGCAGAAAATATTCCAAAAGTGACCTAACCAATGTCCTATCCAGATCCTTTACTCGACGCTCTGACTAATAAAGGAAAGCATACCAAATGCCTTCTTCACTATCCTATCAACATGTGACTCTACTTTCAACAAACTGTGAACCTGCATTCCAAGCTCTCTTTGTTCAACAAGACTCTCCAAGATCTTACAATTCAGTGTGAGTCCTGCTCGGATTTGCTTTGCTAAAATGCTGCGCCTTACATTTATCTAAATTAAACCCTATCTGCCACTCCACAGCCCATTCGCCCATCTGATCAATACCCCATTGTATTCTGAGACAACCTTTATCACTGACCACAATACCAACAATTTTGGTATCACCTGCAAACTTACTAACTGTACCGTCTCTATTCATATCCAAATCATTTAAATGAATGACGAAACAAATCCAGAGAAAATGCTCTGTGCTCTGTGTAAATCCTGCCCCATGACCCTACCATAGACACCTCTGAACTTTGCCCCCTACAAAGATGGCGGCTGCACGTGTCCAGTGAATCGTTGCCCCGAATAAAGATGGCGGCACTTACTCGAGTAAATCGCGAGATGAGGTATTTTCCCGTTTATTGCAAAAACGAGACTGTAAGTTTCAAATTTGTATTTTCCGATGTGCACCAAGTGTTTGTAAAACGTCTCAGCCCAGACCAACACCATTTCCCTCCCGCTTGCTGCTGTTTATTTCTTTCCTTACCGACAGCTCTCCGCCTGCACTATCCGCGAGGATAATTACGTGTTATAATCAAGTCCCGCCTCTCATTCACTCTGATTGGTTGGAGGGCCAACTGTCTCGCCAGGTCCTCCAGTCACGCCCGTTCTTCCATTGGTCTGCCGCTGACATCAATCATCCGGGGACCATTGTTGGCTGGAGCATGCGCACTGCTTCGTGGATTTTGTTGCTGTTCATAAGTTATAAGAGTGAGGGACAAAGTTAAAAACACACAACCACCTGATGAAGCAGCAGCAGCGCTAGTGCTTCCAAATAAACCTGTTGGACTATAACCTGGTGTTCTCTGAATTTTAATTTTGTCCATCCCAATCCAACACCAGCACCTCCAAGTCACGAGTGAGAGAGGAATGCATAACACAAGAACTAAGAACAGGAGAAGGCCATCCTGCCCTTTGAGCTTGCTCTGCCATTCAATAAGATCATGGCTGATCATTTCGTGGACGCAGAACCATTTACCCAAGTTCTCATCATATTGCTTAATTAATTTTTTTTTAAAAAAAGCTACCTTAGCTATAAAAACGTTTACTGAACGAGCATCAACTACTTCCCTGGGCAATGAATTCCATTTAGCTTATGAAGTTCCTTCTCAATCCAGTCCTAAATTTGCTGCTTCTAATCTTCAGTTGATGCCCTCTTGTCCTAGATTCACCTGCAAGTGGAAACATCCTCTCTACTTCTATTTTATCCATTCCATTCATTATTTTATATGTTTCCATTCTTCTGAATTCCAATGAGTATAATCCCAATCTAATCAGTCTCTGTTAAACCAACCCCCTCAACTCTGAAATCAACCTCGTTAACCTCCTCTACACCCCCTCTAGTACCAATACATCCTTTCTCCACGAAGGAGATAAAAACTACATGGAGTACTCCAGGTGTGGCCTCACCAGCACCCAATACAGTTGGAACATTACCTCTGCTTTTAAGCACAATCCCTTCAGCATAGAATGACAAAATTGCATTTGCCTTCAGAATTGATTGTTATACCTGGTGACCAACCGTCATGCAGTAGGATACTCAGGTGCCTCTGCTTAGCAAATAATGCAACTTTTTAAAATTCAAGTGATAATCTCTTTTTAATGTTACTCCAACCAAACAGTATGACAGTACATTTATGAACATTATATTCCATCTGACCGACCATTACCCACTTACTCAATGTATCTATGTTCCTCTGCAAAGTTCCACAGTCCTGCGCACACTTTGTCCTGCTACTCATCATCGTGTCATAAGCAAACTTTAACACCCTAAATGTGGTCCCCAACTCCAAATCATCTGTATCAATTCTAAATAATCGCAGTCCCAACACTGATCCCTGAGGCACACTACTAGTCACTGATTGCCAGCCAGGATAATATGCATTTATCCCCACACTTTGCTACCTGTTAGTCAACCAATCTTCTATCCATGCTAATACTATACCCCTGATGCCATATACCTTTATATTATGCAACAGCCTCTTGCACAGCACCTTTTTGAAGGCCTTTTGGAAATCCAGGTACACTGCTTCCACTGGGTCCACATTGTCCAACTTGCTTGAAATGTCTTCATAGAATTCCAAAAGATTTTTCAAGCATGACCTGCCCTTCATGAACCCATGCTGTATCGGTCCAATGGGACAATTTCTATCAAGTCCCTGCTATTTCTTCCTTGATAATAGATCAAAGCATCATTCCCACTATAGAGAAGAAGCTGTCTAGGGTATAATTACCCATCTTTTGTCCACCTCCTTTTAAAACAGTGGCGTCACTTTTGCTGCTTTCCAAACTGCTGGGACTGCCAGGAAGTCCAGTGAATTTTGGAAAATTACTGTCAGTGCATTTGCTATTTCTCCTGCGATACATTCTGTCAGGGAAAAGAGAATTTTCTATTATTAGCTCAATTACCTCCAACAGTCCAAAAGTAGGTGTTTCGCAATAGTGATAGTTTCCATATCCTCACCTACCTTTGTGTCTTTGTTAATTACTGGCAAGATATTAGTATCCTCCACTGTGATGTCCCGGAACTAAATGCTCCTTCTCTTTTCCGAAAGACCAACGTTTACTTTTGCCACTCTTTTCTCATTATTTATGTTTATAGAAACATTTGCTATCTGTCTTTATAGTCTGTGCTAGTTTATTTTTCTCATGTTCGACCTTACATTTCTTTGTAGCTCTTCTGTGGCTTTCTGTTGACCTTTAAAGTTTTCCCAGTTCTAGTTTCATGCTGGTTTTGGCCACTTTGTATGCCTTTCAATTTGATCACTTTCCTTAGATACCCATCGCAGAGAACACCTTTTCTTACAGTCCTTCCATTTCACTGGAATATACCTTTGCTGAGGACTTTGGAAAATGTCTTTGAAAATCTTCCACTGCTCATCAACTGTCCCACCATAAAATCTTCGTTTCCAGTGTACGTTATCAAGGTTCTCCCTCATTCTATTGTAGTTCCTCATGTCCAAGCACAGGACCCAGGTATTAGGTTTTATCTTCACACTCTCCATATGTATTAAATTCAACCATACAGTGATCACTTCTTCCGAGAGGATCCCTAACTCTGAGATCACTAATTATTCCTGTCTCATTGCAGAGGGTCAGATCTTGGATAGCTTGCTCCCTTGTAGATCCATTTCATAATGTTCAAGTAAAATATCACAGTTACACTTAATGAACTCCTCATAGCTACCCTGACTAAGCTGGTTTGACCAAAATACATGTACATTAAAATCACCCATGATAATAACCGTACCATTTTTACAGGCATTAGTTATTTCTTTGTTTATTGCCCATCCCAATATGATGTTATTATTTGGTGGCCTATACACTGCGCCTATCAGTGACTTTCTTGGTAGAATTTTGAATGCATCATTCCTGGTTCTCCTAATGTATGGCAAAAACAACAACTACTCGTATTGTATGGAATCTTTCACAATGGCAAATCTCCTAAGGTACTTCATGGATGATCAAAACATTGATTAAGCAGAATGATTTCAAAAAAAATCTTAACGGAGGATAGAATAGGTTAGGGAGATGATTTGACAGACTTCTGCCCTTGACACTTCCAATTGTAGAGTGATGCAGATGGGGCAGGTTGGAAAGGGAACATGCAAAGGGGAAATGGAGGAGTGCAGGCAGTGTATAAGGTCTTAAGGACAGAGGAGGTTCCAGACTGAGTCTGTCTGTGATAGAGAGTATGGCTGCCTCATGGAGTTTGAAGCACTGCAATGGGTTCATGCAAGTCATGTTAGTCAAGGATAGTATAATGGTGGCTGAGATAGCTTTTCATGAGGACTTGTCTCCTGAGATAGTGTGGGCTGAGGTTAGAAACAGAAGGGGAGAGGTGACACTGCTTGGAGTTTTTTTATAGGCCTCCACAGAGTTTTGGGAAGTGGAAGAGAGGATTAGCAAAATTATTCTGGGTAAGAGCAAAAGTACCAGGGTGGTCATTCTCTATAAACCTCAGACACATGCGCAGTTTGGTTTCCATGCAGAGCATGCGCACTCACATTGGTCAGGACAGGGAGAGAGAGACATGGAGCTGCTTTCTCCGGCTGCGATCGGCTTCAGAGAGCGGCGCTCAGAGCCGGTGTGTGGGAGCCTCGCTGGGAGAAAGGAGCGGAGAGAATTCACAAGTCCCAGATACAGGTTATAAAAAAACAAAAAGCCCCTCCAGGCCCGGGGAAGGAAGTGGCGGTCTCTGATCAGGGAAGGGGCCCAGGATCACGGCCGCCATTTGTTTGAGGGAAGAAGGAGCGCGGGCCTCAGGGCCGCCATCTTGAGAAGGTCAAGGTGCAGGAGGGCGGGGCTATCGGGGTCTGTAGAACAATCAGAGGAAAGGGAAGACCCATTGTTATTGATGAATTCCATGAACACAGCGTCACTGGGCGGTCCCGCAGGAATATCCTCTCTCAGTCCCTGCTGTGATGTTTCACCCAATCACAACCAGCAGCTCTCCTCCTCTCTCAGCTCCCCTTCTGTCCTTCCTGCAGCATCTGTCCCCTGGAACATTGAGCTGCCTGTCCTGTCCCTCCCTCAGCTGTTGTTCTGTAATACCTGTGATATCCCAGTCCCATCTTAGATTACTTCACTAAAGACATGAAACATTTAATTCACATTCAATCATTTTCAATGGTGGGATTTGAACCTGTGCCCAGAGAACATTTGCTGAGTTTCTGGATAAATTGTCTCACAATAATACCACTAGGCCATCACTTCGCCTTCTCACAGGTTGTGCATCCCAGCACAAGTGTTTGATCCTGTACTCTGGTAATATCACTCAGTATCGCTCCATGGGCATGGATAGGATAAATAGGCAAAGTCTTTTCCCTGGCGCTGGGGAGTCCAGAACTAGAGGGCATAGGTTTAGGGTGAGAGGGGAAAGGTATAAAAGAAACCCAAGGGGCAACATTTTCACACAGAGAGTGGTACGTGTATGGAATAATCTGCCAGATGATGTGGTGGAGGTTGGTACAATTGCAACATTTAAGAGGCATTTTGATGGATATATGAATAGGAAGGTATTGGAGGGATATGGGGCGGGTGCTGGCAGGTGGCACTAGATTGAGTAGGAATATCTGGTCGGCATGGACGGGTTGGACCGAAGGGTCAGTTTCCATGCTGTACACCTCTATGACTCTATGTGGTATCCCTCATTGTGTGGGTCTAATAGCTGCCCCTGTCACCATCTCTTACTCTTGTAGCTACTCCAGATCCTGAGCCAACAGAATTCTCCACTCTAGAGAGATGAGGCAGCACAGGCCAGGATTGGAGACTGGGTTTTTCCAGATCAATGTGGGGCTCAGTGCCATTCTACATGTTTAACCCTCACAGCATCAGTCTAATTTCCCATTCTGCCTATTTCTGTGTCTTCTACAGCTACCCAGGGAGTTCCTGACTCAATAGACTTGACAACTGCTGGTCGGGAAGATGATTGGTCAGCCAGAGAGACAAAGGTCAGAGAGGTCGGGAGCCTTGAATAAATTCTGCCGCCAGATAAGATCACTCAGCGCACAGAGCAGAGAGCAATGAGAGGGCTCTATACATCAGCTAACAGGACATGAGATAGATATAATGCTGGAAAGGAGCACAGTACTGACACACCCCAGGCTCAGGTACCACCTTTACTTTAAGTTTTGTTGTATTGGGACAGCATCGGGAGTTCCCAGTTTTTCAATCCAGGCCTGTGCTGTCTTGATGAACATCAGGACAACAGAGGGGAAAGCAGTCCTCCCATGAGAGGGTAGTAATGCTTCCTGGGTCTTTCTGTTCCCTATTCCCTCTTCAACACTGTATCGATGGCTTGTCTTGTGGACCAGTGTCTTCAATTATTCTAACACCAATAAGTGTTCCTATCTCTGTCACCTCCTTCCCTCTCACCAATTACTTCACATATTTGAAACCTTCGGTCCAGATGACCATCCATATCGCTGTAACTTGCTTCAGTCTCTACAACATGCCTTGTCTCGGTAGTCTCCTCCTCCAATAACTAGAAACATAGGGTCTGTTTCTGTGCGGCATGACCTTTCGGCCAAGGTTTCCGAAATGGAATGAGTCGCGTTTGCCTGTGTTTGGCTCAAATCCCTTCAAGTCAGGCAGCATCCAAGGAACAGGAAATTCAACGTTTCGGGCATAAGTCCTTCATCAGGAATGAAGGGCTTATGCTCAAAACGTCGAATTTCCTATTCCTTGGATGCTGCCTGACCTGCTGCGCTTTTCCAGCAACACATTTTCAGCTCTGATCCCAGCATCTGCAGACCTCACTTTCTCTCCAAATCCCTTCAAACCTTCCCCTCTCCATGTACCTGCCCAAGTGCCTTTTCCATGTTGCAATTGTATTTGTTTCTACCATTTCCTCTGGAAATCCATTCCGTCTATGCACTATCCTTCTTGGAAAATGTTGCCCCTCAGCTCCCTCTTTAAATCCTTGCTCTCTCACCCACGTTTATGCCTCTAGCTTTGGACTCACCTACCCTTGGAAATTCACTTTACTTAGGCCCTACATTGTTTCATAAACCTTTATAAGGTCACCCTGTGGCCGCCTCTGCTCAGGAGAAATAATGACGACAATGTTACCAATATCTCCAACTCGTGTTCAATGCTCTGACCAATGAAGACAAGTGTGCCAATGCTGCTTTTCCCACCCTGTCCACCTGTGATGCCACTTCCAAGGAACAATGTAAATTCACCCCTTGGTCTCTCTCTGTTCGATAACACTGCCCAAATCCCTACCATTAACTGCATTAGTCCTCCTGGTTTGACTGAACTAAATTCAACACCCGAATTAAACTCCATCTTTCATTCCTTGACCCATTGGCCCAGTTGATTACCATGCCCTTCGAGAACTATATTCCCTGCCCAGTCTTGCACTTATCTTTGTATCCGCAAACATTACAACAGGGACTCTTATATTTTAGCTCAAAATGTTGATGTAAATGATGAACAACAGTGGTCCCAGCACCAATCCTCACAGCACACTGCTGGTCAGAGGCCTCCAGTCTAAACAACAACCCTCTCCCACCACCCTCTGACTCCCACTGTCATCCCATTGTATATCCCATTGCTGGCTAGCTCTCCCTGACCCCTTGTGACCTAACCTTACTAACCAATGTATCATGCTACACCCTAACCAAGGGTTTACTGAAGACAGAAACAACATCTGTTGCTCTGCCTTCATCTATCTTCTGAGTCACATCTTGAATAAACTCCAGTCAAGTTTGTGAGACATGTTTCCCACGCACAAATCCATGCTGGCTGTCCGTAATAAGTCCATATCTTTCCAAATGCATGCAAGTCCTACCTCGCAAAATGACCTCCAACAACTGACCCACCCTGATGTCTGGCTCATCAGTCTGTAGTTCCCTGGCTTTCTCTTGCAGCCTTTCTTAATTAATGAGACAGTATTATAATCCTAGTCAGAGAGTCATACCGCATTGGTGATTAACACTAACAATACTCTAAAACTGATCTCATTCCACCTGCCTGTTCCTGGATCAAATCCCTTCAAACCTTTCCTATTCCTGTACTAATCCAAATATGTTTAAACATTGTAATTGTACTCACATTCACCCCTTCCTTGGGAAGTTCATTCCACACCCATCCCACCCTCTGTGTGACAATGTGTCCCCATGTACTTTTTTAAAAAATGTCTCTCCTCTAAACTTAAGAATGTAGTGCCTTGTCTTGAAACTCCCCTGACCATGGGAAAAGACAACTCCCATTAACTCTTTCTATCCCCCTCATTATTTTATAAACTTCTATGAGGTCATCTGTCAACATTCAGGTTTCAATGAAATAATACCAACCTATCCAGCCTTTCTTTATAACTGTAACCCTCCATAACCAGCCACATCCCTGTAAATCTCATCTGAATCCTCTCCAGCTAAATAATATCCTTCCTATAACTGGCCGACCCGAACTGGGCACAGTATTCCAGAAGAGAACCAAAGGATTGAGCAATGAAAGCAGTGTGGCAAGCAAGTTTTTTATTAACCATCCTGTCTCTCCATGTTGCAAACTTCAAAGAATTATGTACCTGAACCCTGAGTTCTACAACACACTACCGAAGGTCCTACCATTAATTGCATAAGTCCTGCCCGTGTTTGTTGTACCAAATGCATTCCCTCACATTTATTCAGATTAAACTCCATCTACAGTTTTTCAGCCATTCACACATTCATCAGGATCCCTTTGTAATCTCAGAAAACCTTCTTCACTGTCCACAATGCCATCCTCCAGTCTACCTGCCTGTCACACATGGTACAAATGTCTCTGCTAGGGGCCCTACAATTTCTTCACCAGCTTCCCACAATGTCCTGAGGTACATTTGATCAGGTCCAGGGATTTATCTACCTTTGTGTTTTAAAACTTCCAGCACCTCCTCTTCGATAATGTGGACTCATTTCAAGACATTGGCTCATAGAGATGTACCGCATGGAAACAGATCCTTCGGACCAACTCCTGCATGACGTATCTAGTCACATTTGCCAGAATTGTGCCAATATCCCTCTAAACCCTCCTACTCATACACCCATCCACATGCCTTTTAAATGTATTTCTATCATCCTCCACTATTTCCTCTGACAGCTTATTCCATACACTCTGCAGGAACCAATTGTCCTTTAGGTCCCTTTAAAAAGTTCCCCTCGCACTTTAAAGCTATGTCCTGTCAGTTGGGAATCCCTCAGCGTGGGGAAGAGACCTTGTCTATTGACCCTATCAATGATCATCATGATTTTAAACACCTTTATCAGCTTCCCATATTCAAGTGATTCAGCCCCAGCTTATTCAGCATTTCCCTGGAGCGCAAACTGACCAACTTTGGCAACATTTTTTCTGAACCCTTCATGTTCCACAACATCCTTCCTGTGGCATTGAGACAGAATTGCACACAGTATTCCAATAGTAATCGGGCCAAACACTGTTTAGTTCCCTGAGCTCCCCAGTATTTATCCACAGTAAGTTCCAAAGTGAAATATTTGTTTCGGATCTTGTAATTTCACACATCCCCTCTCGCACTCCCCTCCACTCTCTCGCCCTCCCCTCCATCTCTCGCCCTCTCGCCCTCCCCTCCCCTCTCTTGCCCTCCTGGCCCTCCACTCCCCTCCCCTCCCCTCCCCTCTCTCTCCCTCGGCCCACCTCTCCCCTCTCTCGACCTTCCATCCCTCCCCTCCCCGCTCTCGCCCTCCCGGCCCTCCCCTGCCCCCTCTCGCCCTCCCGGAACACCCC